>NW_009694368.1:52407-53804 GCF_000703405.1 Apaloderma vittatum
AGAAAAAGACTGACTTCTTAGGAAGCACAGCAACTTGCTGTCCTCTCAGCCAGCCCTACCACACTTCCATGAAAAAGCTGCTGAGAGAGCTGTAAAGTGTAACTCTTGCTACAAGGTCTCTTCTCTCCCTATCCCCTCCCTTCCCCACACTATCCTGTTCTTGCACCAGTTTCACCCAAGAAAAGGAGCAGACCACTGGCAAAAGAAAACGCAGCGCAGCAGCTTTTAACAGCCCGCCAGGCACAAGAGCATCTCACTTGGAAACTGCTGAGTTTCCATAGGGCAGCAAGTGTGGCCAAACCACTGGAGAATCCCCAGTATTTTAACAATTCTTTGCACAAAACATCCTTCTGTCCCAATTGCAAAGGCAGTCTGGATGTCTGCAGCCAAATGAAAACAGCGAAATCTGCTGTTTACAGCAAAACACAGCCTACGGATTTTTCTTGTTCACTAAGGAAGCAATTCAAATCTCTTGTTAAGTAAAAGGTGATAGGAAAACATTCCAAAGTGGCAGTAGGGGGGAAAGCGTGAGGGCCTGCTTATCAAGAGTAGTATCTCAAAATGACAGAGGCAAACCTGAAGTTGTGGTTGATACCACTAAGACAACAAATCCAGTGTTAGGTCTGGAGACTTGATCAATGCACCCCGCTTCCCACTCAGCTTGGTTATGAGTGTTGTGGGTCATTTTCCTCGACTTGTGCAAGGCATTTGACACTGTCCCACATGACATCCTTGTCTCTAAAATGGAGAGACATGGATTTGACAGATGGACCACTCGGCGGATAAAGAACTGGCTGGATGGTCGCACTCAAAGGGTTGTGGTCAATGGCTCGATGTCCACATGGAGACCAGTGACAAGCGGTGTGCCTCAGGGGTCTGTTCTGGGTCCAGTGCTGTTTAACATCTTTGTCAGCGACAAGGATGACGGCACTGAGCGCACCCTCAGTAGGTTTGCCGACGACACCAAGTTGTGTGGTGCCGTGGACTCACTTGAGAGAAGGGATGCCATCCAGTGGGACCTTGACAGGCTTGAGAAATAGGCCACTGCAAACTGCATGAGGTTCAACAAGTCAAAATGCAAGGTCCTGCACCTGGGCCGAGCGAATCCCAGGCACAAATACAAGCTGGGCACTGAGCAGGTTGAAAGTAGCTCTGAAGAGAAGAATTTAGGGGTGTTGATAGATGAGAAGCTCAACATGAGCCGGCAGTGCGCTCATGCAGCCCAGAAGGCCAACCGCATCCTGGGGTGTATCAAGAGAAGCGTGGTCAGTAGGTCAAGAGAGGTGATTCTCCCCCCTTACTCTGCTCTTGTGAGATCCCACCTCGAATACTACATCCAGTTTTGGTGCCCCCACCATAAGAGGGACATGGATCTGTTGGAGCATGTTCAGAGGAGG
>NW_009694369.1:0-289 GCF_000703405.1 Apaloderma vittatum
CGATATGCTGGTGCTGGGGTGTGTTGTTGGGGACATCCCAGGGCACCCAGGTCCTGCTGAGCAGGGCAGGTCCCCCCTAAGGTTATTTAACTCTGTGCTTACCCAGCTGCCCTCCTAGGGGGTGCCTTGCACAGGGGTCTGGCGTATCTCGGGCGTTGCACCCCTCGGTCCCCACCCAAGCACCCCCTCGCCATGATATTGGGGCTGCTTTAGGGGTTGTCAGGGTTTCCGTTAAAGGATAAGTGGACGAGCTGGCACAAGCCCATCTCTGCCTGCCTCGACCTTGGAA
>NW_009694369.1:388-661 GCF_000703405.1 Apaloderma vittatum
CCTCAGTTTCCCCCCTGGCGGGGTGGCCATGAGGCTGCAAGGAGCGTGGCACAGCAGATTCCTGGGCTCTTGGGGAATTTTGCCTTTGGTTTATGGGATTCTGTCCCCAGAGTGCTGAGCCATGGGGTGGGGTGGGTAGCCCAGGGACCTCCCAGGACTTTGGGGGCCCCTTGGGAGATACTAGGGGGGAGCCAGAGCAACCGCTGACAGCACGGGGCTGGGGGGGTTGTTTTGCAGACATGCTCCAGCTGATTAACACACCGGACAATGACT
>NW_009694370.1:0-28142 GCF_000703405.1 Apaloderma vittatum
GTGACGGGACATGTTTGTGGCTTGCTCTTTAGCCTTGGATGTGCTGGAGTGTGCGCAGTCTGCTTTCTTTTAATATGGTTATTTCTCAAGAAGAGCTAAAAGGCCGAGAGCTTGCAACCCTCTCTGTGCTATACTCTGCCTGGCAGGGGGAAGATAGGGGGCTTCTGGGGACCATGCTGACCTGAGCACTAAGTAGAATTGCTTTAGAACTCTCAACTATTTTAACATCTATGTATAACTCTCAGTTAACTTGGAAGCAGAATGGTTGTTCTGGGCATGATTAAACGAAATCTAGTAGATACCATGTGCCATTATTGATTGATTGCTTTATTTGCAGGCCAAGTAGAGACTGGGAAGTCTGATTGCACTATAAGCTGCCAGATATGGAGCTGCAACTCTGCTGACTTTTTTTATAGGGAGGGAAGGGCAACTCTTCTGAGCGTGTGGAGATGTTTGCGTTTGGCAGCATTATGATTTTAATAATTTGATAGAAGTGTCCAGAGATTGACTTTCAGGGTATGATACTGCTTTGCCGCTTGCATACTGGTTTCTCCCCCTCCAGCACTTCTGAATTTTCTTTGATGGTTCTTGCCACTATGTAGTTTAATGATCTCAGAGCATTAGATTGTTGCATAACTTTCTCAGGGTCCTAAAAACTCCAGCACACCTATAATAAGTGGCCTTTAAGGTAGCCGTGTCATCATTAGTGGTAGAAACGTGTGGTGCTGTAAGTTGCTTGTGTACTTCAGGCATGAAACAACTGTGTGTACAGCTATAGATGATCAGCGCTTTCCTGCAGAAGAGCTTTCTGTACAATGATATAGAGCAGAGTGGTAAATTGAAGTAGTTACAAGAAGAGAAATGTAACAGGAGAGGCCTGTAACTCCGCCTGTACCATTACTAAGTGTTGCTTAACAGCTGTTATGTGTTCAAGGCCAGGTTGGATGGGGTTTTGAGTAACCTGGCCTGGTGGAAGGTGATCCTGCTGGTGATGGGGGGTGTGGAACGGGATGGTCTTTAAGGCTCCTTTTAAACCGTTCTATGACCGTAGCTTGCCTTGAAGTCACCAAAGATATTGTATTTCCTTCTCAAATAATAGCAGTAGCTCTGCCAACGTTTCATCTAGAATGCGTTTGAAAACAGGGAGTGGGCTTAAGGAAAGCTGTATTCTTTCAATATTCATCTGCCTGCAACTTGAAGACATCTCTGAAATAGTTCTGTCACAGAACAGTTTTACTATCGTAAAAAAGTTCCTTTAAATACAAGAGCCGCTCCTAGTTTAGGAGGCCAGGCAGCTCTTGTTCATGTTGGGTGGACAGTAACGCTTTAGCCCGGTGTTATAGGAGTGCTGGTACTTCTGAGGTGTACTTTGTGCCTACTTAATTCCTTGTGTTTTGGTTAGATATCAGTGATTAATCTTTGCTTACTGACTGTACTAACGAAGTACCACTGGCTGGAGGAAGATACAGTGATAGATGAGGGATTGTTTTCTCTCCTTGTCCTAATGGAAATAGGGATGCTACTTCAAACTGGCTAGACTGGATGAGGGGGGGTTTGGTGGAGGGGAGGAGGGCTGGGAATTTTCCTCTGATGTAATAGAAGAGCACTTATCTCCTGATGGCAGTATCACTTTTGAGTTTTGCCCAACTGCAGAACCAGATGTAATAAGCAGACAGAAACGTAAGTAAATTAAGCTCTGTTTAGTTCTTGTTTCGAGAGCGAACTGCAGTGGTGTTAATCTCCAAAGCAAGATGGATTGCAGGTTTCGCTTCGGCATGATGATAAAACTAGTTTTAATTTTGTGCCTGTTGTTTGTAGACTGTTGTACATCTTAACACAGTCTGTAATAAAGGCTTCCAAGGCTTCCAAAAACGTTCCAAGGACTTTAGTAAGGAAAACTGCCAAGTTTCAGTTGAACCTTGCCTTACATAGAAAAGTTAGATTTGAAGTTGCTTTTGTTGCTGCACTGTAATCGTGAACAGCCCTGTCCTGGGGATGATTTTTGATATTCTAGTGTAGTAGTCTTGGAGTGGGAAGTTTTAAACTTTAAAACAGATTTATTTCCTTTTTACTGTTGCTTCATGCTGTGCTTGCAGTGTTACCTGTAAGCTGCAAGTTTGAGTGCGTTTTTCCAACTTTTTGTTTAATCCTGCATTAACTTCTCAAATTTACCAGTGATTAGTATTTTAAAGTTTTGCCTTTAATCTCATCTGAGTTGAACAAGGCACAAAAATAGATTTTAACCTTCTTTTTATCTCTTCTGGGATTTGTATCTGAAACACCAGAACAAACAGATGAACAAGTCTGAACTTTAACTTCTGAAGTCTGAACTTTAAATTCTCTTTATTTCTGAAATAAATTAGTATATTAGTGTTGATTTCCAGGAAAGCAAGATTTTTATAAGCTTGCTAGCATGCTTTTTGAAACACATCTGACTTAAAAGTTGGAGGAACTCAGAAACCATTTAAAATCAGCAGTTAATTCTCTGCCCACTTAAGAAACCTGAAGTGAAATCAGAGGAATTAGAAGATATGTCTTTCCTCCCCCACTGATAATTCTTATTTGACTAAATTTATCTCCTAAGACGTGAAGGTAACGCCCATTGTATTTTGTAGCCATACAAATGAGCTACTGGGAGATGATCTAGGCAATGGCGAGCTACTTGCTAGGCAAGTAACTACCGTTGGTGTTTAGCTGGAGTTCCCACACTGCAGCGGACCAAGGAGCTTACTCCTACTCTTTATGGTTGGGAGAGAGCGTACCTATACCATTATACTGCCATAGCTGGTAAATTCAGTTAATTAATTGCCTCCATACCAGCTTGTTTGTGCACTTAACATGTCCTAAAGCTATCTAGTTAGCTTGCTTGCAGCCTATCGCTGAGAATTTGGGCTACTTCAGGAGGATGTTATTCCCTGAGGTAACAGGACTACTTTGTATCTCCTTCTAGTGTGAGAATAGTAGATCTTTGTGCTGTGTGATTTATAAAGCTGAATAAATAGCTTCTCCCTTTCCCAATAACTAAACAGAAAATATAGCTATGTTAATTTTATAACCTCTTTAAGGATAGAAAAACTTAAAGTGCAGTGTTTGACTACAGAACTGACATTTCTGAGCCATGCAGTGTCCAAAGCAGCCTGACAAAAGTTGAGTTGAACACAGGTAAGCTGAGTACTGGAATTCTTACTTGATGCCAGCTTGATGAACTCATGAGCAGGGCTAATAGTAAATCAAATATAAAGAGAAGCCCGTTTAGGCCTCTGCAGAAATGATTTGTGAAAACTAGCTTATTTTAAAAGAGTTGTCCTGCTCTTCTGTATCCTGGAGGGGTGGATAAGAAAACTGTCAAAGCTGTAAGACTGCACAGAGTGCCTTTTGGGAATGGACTCAGCTTACAGCTCAGTTACTGGGCCTCTATTTACAGCTTGTGTACGGTATGAGGGATATTCTGATCTGCTTTTGCTAGGAGGGGAGATGTCTTAATCTAATAATTTTTTACTTGTTCTAGATGTATTTCTAGCTTTCTTTTCAGTGCAGACAATGAGCAAATGACTGATTGCGTTTTCAGCCATACGTACTGGTGACGTCTGCGTGGCAAGGTGGGGCTTGTGCACTTACTGCAAGTCTTGGCAGGTTCTCTTAAAAGACTGGAATAGATGCCAAAACCTGGAAGGTTGAAGACTTGGGCTAATGAAATATTGTACAGGTTACAGACATGGAGTGTGGAGTGTAATTTCTAGTAAATATATATTTGAGAGTAGAACTTAATTGCTCTAATATAGTTTTTGCTCAAGTGAGATCAGAATCGGGTCCTAGTTTGTAGTTATTGTCAAATTGTAACACTTTTCTTTTACCTTCATCATCACATTAGTCACGTTGAATGTACAAGTTCTTACTGGTCTCAGTAAAATATTTTTATAGTGTCTTGAGCAATATGTTGTATAAAGATTTCAGGACAAGACTGGTTTTGTTTTTCTGTGGATGATTTTTGTTTGAGTTTGTTGGGTTTTTTTAAGTTGTATTGAAAATTATAGAAACTTATTGGTTAATGTGTCAACTGGTTGTACTGACAGGTTAGAACTACTTTTCATATGTTGTGTGTGCTTGGAAAAGTTGTTCTCACCTCTTATCTTCCCCAACAGGGTCGTACTGCTGAGTGGTAGAATACAAGCTGTTATTTTAAGTCTCTCTAAGCCCAATCCTCTGATGCTACCGCCTGCAAATTTGCATGCTGTGTCTTATTCCCCTGTATGCTTTCAATCCCTTTTGCATTTTTGGCCTCTCAGGTAAATGTAAGAATGGATCTTCTGGCTTTTTCTTGTGACTGTTCATTTATCTTGGCCTGTGTAATGTGATCAACTCTGGGAGCCTTAAACAACTGAGAAATGAAAGGTACCATTTGTCTATCCTTTTGCCTAATATGGAAATCATCATGGTACTGGTTTCAGGAGAGGAACAGTTGTTTGAAGTATGTGAGCTGCTAGGCATGGAGGCAGAAGCTTGACTTCCTTTAAATGTGTTGCTTAGACATAGTATAGTAGTGAAAGTGACTGCTGTAGAAAGTTAGGTTAAGGTTCTTGATATAATTTTTTTAGAACAAATCATCTTACTTTTAAGAGAGATTATTTCTTAAATAATTGGTAATTCTGAGCTAATACTAAGGAATTGTTCTTGTTAATGACAGCACTGTGATTCTAAACATGGCCTTAAAGCTGTCATCAGGGCAGATATCATTTATCTTCCAAGCAACAAAGTCTTAAGCTTGTCTTGGGAATGAGGGAGGGAATGCAGTACAAGATACTTATAAGGAAATCTTTCTAAATGCTCATATGTCAGACTTCTTAACTGCACTTTTCCAAACAACTTGTGTACTAATTAATGCTTTTAAAATAAAATAATGGTGGTAGGAGCATTAAGAAATGTGACTTCTATTTAAGCTTGGATTTTTTCAATGGAAAAATGAACATGCTATCCAGTATGAACATTTAGATAGCAGATGTGATTAAGTACTTGTGAAACCTTCAGGTACTACTAGAAATCCTGCTTGTTTGAGAAGACTGTTAAAGTGCAATCTGGTGCTTTTAAAGAAGTTTGAAGTTGGCTTATGATAGGCTGAATGTTATTCTTAGAGTCTCAGTCTAAGCACTTTTGAGTTGCAGACGTATCACTGTTTCGTTAATCAAATATCAAACTAAGCTGTTCTGTATTCTAAACTGTTGTTGATTTATTTCTGTAACACATTAGAACTGACTAGATTAAGCTTTTGCGAGTTCTAGACAGCAGCATGCTGATATCTCTGGATTCATCTCCTAAACTTAGACTTCTCTCCTCAGTGTTTGCCCTCTATGTGCTATAAGGAAAGATTTCATGGATCCATAGAATGAGGACGATAAATATGATCTACGGAGGCTAAACTGTTGGTTGGAGGAGGGTATTAAGTATGCACTCTTCAGGCAGTTGTCTTTCTTCCTTCTCCACCCGAGTAAAAGACTGATTTTAAACCAATTGTAGTTTCAACATATAGTATGGTGTGCTCTCCTATAGAAGAGCAGTTAGATTGGCTAGATGTATTCAGGCTAGTTCAAGAACTTGATGTAAAGAGAAATATTAATCACCTACCCTTCTGTGTTTGTTCCATTCAGGAGGATGGTGTGGCTTGCCTTACCTCTGGGATTACTCTCCCCTTTTTCTGCTCAATGCTATTCCCACCGCTAGGCTTGACTGGCCAGCAGCCCTTAGTGTACAAATAACAGCATTTGCTGTCCCAGGAAAATGCTGTTTAAAAACTAAAAATGCTTCTGTTTAAAACTCTTGTTTTGTTAGCAGTGACTGAGGTTTCTGTGATAACAAGTGTAGTGAATGGTATTAAAGAAGCTTAGGTAAGTAGGTAAGTCTTGAGCCCTTTGAACTGACATGAAGGTGCTTGTTGCGTGGAGCTGAGTTACTGAACTATAAGTGCTTTATTGAGTTCATGTGACAACTGGTGATTTTGAAATAAAAATTCTTCTAATCCATGCTTCAGTAGAGACAGGTACAGTATACTCAAAGGGAATGTTCCTCTAGAGCAGGAGGGACGATGCCAAGTTCTTGCCACCAGTTATACATCCTAGCTTATATTGACAAAACTGCAACTAGCATCAAGTTCCATTTGCAAAGGAAGGAAACCTTGTTGTTAAGTGAAGGTTAACAAATGTGTTGGCTAGCCCAGCCTAAATCTGAACTCCTTCAGATCTAGACAAATCCTTGGCAACACACAGTCAGATCCAGTTACAGCCGAGTTGCCTACCCATCTTTGCAATGTTATCGCATGTCACTAAGTCAGTCTCCACATGAACACCCTTCTTAACTGTACTTGTGAGTTCTGAGAGTCTGGAGAAGTGTCTTGGTTTAGAAGACAGGGGAAAGC
Organism: Apaloderma vittatum; assembly: GCF_000703405.1. NCBI lineage: Eukaryota > Metazoa > Chordata > Aves > Trogoniformes > Trogonidae > Apaloderma > Apaloderma vittatum. Next base: position 6,407 of record NW_009694370.1, read on the forward strand.
CTTCCTTGGAATGGGGAATGTAAAACCCCCACCACACCTCCGAATTGCTATACTTTTAAAATTATGGGGCCTTCAGACAAAGATATGGGGATAGGAATACCAGTTCTTTACTGAGAATATTGCAAACTATAAAGGTAATGATACAGAGAAAGAACAACAACAAACAAATAATCCCAGAACCTCTGACAAAGTCAGAATACCTGACTTGGGGAAAAAAAAAAGTCCAAATAAATCCAAATTAAGGTCCCTCTGGAGTGGCAGATGCTGCTCCGTTGGAGATGATCCGGTAGAGGGGTCCGGTGGGGACAGGGCTGGGTCCAGGCGCTTCCCCACAGGTCTCCGGCGGACCCCCCCCCCCCAACGGCCGAAGTTCCGGCGGGCTAGGGGGCGGCTCCCACCGATTTCCCCCATCATTAACCCATGATTACCCATTAACAGAAAGCACCTGCCCCTGGAGCTACAGGAGGAGAAAGTATCTTCCAACTGGTTTCAACAGATGAAAATAGAATTACACATTTTTGGTTACATATTGTAACTCAAGAAGTCTTCCAGCTTAACTAGGTTGTAGTCACAAAGCTGCACTTTTCTTTTGGCACCAGTGCCCAGTCAAGCAGCTTCTGCCTCCCCCTCGATTGTGCTGGTGCAGCTGTTTCGGAGGCTGCAGAATGCACAGCACCTCACCTTGTGTTTGTTCAAGATAAGTTGGTGGCTGGACCTAGGATAGTGGTGCCAGTGCAGAGGGCAGCAGTCCTCTATTTCTCAGCAATGCAGCTGAACCGACCCTGTGCCCTGCAGATCAAACTGTAGCTCTGCTTTTTGTTCCCCTTTGGTTCTAGGACTCATTGGGCTCCTATTGAGGTTGTGCAGTTTGTAGAGAACTGGTTCATATTAGATTGCGTTTTCTGCTGGTTAGGTTTGTGTAGCTGACTTGATTCCCAGCAGCATTGGATATGTGGCAAAATTAGCAGGAAAGACAATGTGGTACTGTGTGGTGCTGGAAATGAGAAAGAGTGGGAGAGCCCTTGTGTGAGTGGGTGGTTAAGACTTCAGCCTTACTACTGAAACAGGCTTGACAAGGCAATGAGGGAGAGAGGAGGAGGCAATTACTAGCACTGTCCTGTTGGCAGAGTAAATGTACTTTGAGCTATTGACTTAGGAAGGGGCCTTTGTGCAGCAACATGCCTGGCAGACTTAGGAGTTGCAGAGAGTAGGTGCGGGGCTCTGAAGGGTCTGGACGTGGTTAGGTGCTGTATAAATTATTGTGGGTTAATTCCAGGAAAGTGATATGACAGTGCAGACCTCCCTCTACCTGCTTAGCAGCAGGAACTGTGATGAAAACTACTTTTGTGGTAACTGAGAGAAAAATCTCATCCTCCAGTGGAGATAAAATGAAAATATGCAAAATGTTATTTGTTTGGGTTTTTTCTTTTTTCAGTTCTCCCTAAATGTGACTTGTGTGGGGCTTCTTTCCTGTTTCAATTCATATTGTTGATTTGGGAATTCATTGTGTTGTCAACATATGTTTCCCCAGTCACATTCCCTTTTCATCTGGTGGGCGTGTTAGTGATGCTACCAGCTTAAGAATAGTTATGGAAGGGAGAGGAGGGGGTAATTGAAATACTCCATGCAGGTGTCTGAAGGTAGTTCTCATATCAGTTTTGCTAGCTACATGATCTAGAGAGGGCAGTTTCTCAGGGTAAATACTGTCTCTGTACTGATCTTTAGTCTTTGAAATGACACGTAACCTTTTTACTAAAACAGAATTACAGAGTTCAGTGCTGGAAAAGCTGTATGGGAAGCTCTTCTAGCTGTGGGAACTTAAAGGGAAATGGGAAGCTGAATGTAAGCAGCAGGTTGGCCTGCATGTTCACTTTTGCTTAGAAGCTTCAGGTTGTTAGAAGCATGATTTAATCAGAAAGGAAAAATAAAAGCATCTTGCTCTGTTTTGTTAAAGCTGTTGATGTTCCTGACTGACAGGTTATTTATCTTGGAAATGAGTATGAAAACTGTCCTTCTGGCCTGTTTCACTGTACAGGAAAAGTGAGAACCTGCTTTACTCTGCTGCTGAGCTCCTCTGTGGCCATGGTACCGATGCAGCTGGGTGACTAAACCTATTCTGGCTGCTAATCTAAAGATCAAACTTGGAATAATTGCAGTTGGCATCTCTTGCCTTATTATTTTCTTCCTCTCCTTCTCGCTCAAAATATTGGTTTAAATTATCAGCTGCTGATGTGAGAAATCCATCAGGTACATGCAGTATACTTATGGCCTAAATCAATTAGAAAATGTTGACTGAATCTTCTTTTGTGAGAGACAACTTTAAATAGAATCGCTCTGAAATACAAGCAAAAGTCTGCCTAGTTTAAATCTGCATGGCCTGCAGGGATCCACAGTTAGCCTGTGCTGTTTGCGAAGAGCTTTAACTTGCATTTCCAGAGACCATGATGAACTAGGACATGGACAGATTGCGTGCATTCTCATTCGTATCCTCAAGAACTTGGGGGATGGATAAGAAGGGGGAGAAGAGGTGAAGAGGACTTCTAGAGCTTTCATCTGCCTTGGTCTTAGTATACTAAAGCAGCATTCTTTGAGGGGGCTGGAACAGTACTGATAAATCTTACTGAGGGTAGAGATCTTGTTAGATCCCTTCAGTGAGTGTGCTAATAATAGCTCTGGTTTTTAGGCAGAGTGGAAGAAGGAAGAGAAGCATGCTTTGTCACTATCAATACCCTCAGAAGTTTTTCCTTGTAGCTATGGAGAAACATCTTTCTTACTAAGTTTATGATGCACTTTCAAAAACCAATCCTTTTATACATAAAAATAATTAAATTTCTATTACTGATTAGGTTGTGTTAGGGTTTGTGCTGCTTCTTCCTTAGTGTCTGCTTATCGGTATTCTTTTACTCTGTATGGGTTTGCTGAAAGTAGCTGGATTCAAGGGTTGACTTCTTTGTTGCATCTCTTCATTTTAATGAAGTCTCCCTCTAGCTTTTCAGTCGCATAAATGGAGAATGCAAAATGCCACCTTATCAGTATTTTACGTAGCTATGGGAGAGCTGTCTGCTCCTTCATCCTGCGTGCATGCAGACCATTTAACAGAGGAGCAATTTAAAGCACTTATGAGTAGACAGGCCTATTGTTTGATTGGTTATGTCGCTTTGTAGGTATCTAGGTCATCTGAACATTTTCTTTTTCCCCTTCCCTGGCAGAATTATAGCTTCAGGTACTTCTTTCTTCTCACAGTTTATGTAACAGTTCTAGATCTGTCCCTTAACATCCCATTGCCCTGAAGGAAAAGAGGGAGTTAAATGTCTTTTGCCCTCCCCTGCTCCTCTGTCAGTCTTACTTGATATCCAAACAAGTCTTTGGAACTTAGCTCATCAGTCTTATTTATAGCTGAGATACTAAAAACATTTATTTCTGGCCTTAAAATGAGCTACCTGCAGTATTTGCTAGTCGTCAATAGGAAAGCAGTGATTCATTAAGGTCTGTGGCAGCCCCATAGCTTTCATGTGGGTCTTGCTGCGAGTTTATTGCATAGAGTAGAGCTGCTGAAGAAAGTAGAGGACTATTTTGTGACTTACACCTAGTGTGGTTTTTTTTTTCCAGCAGATGTGCCAGATTTCTTATCTTGTCTGAATAAGCTTTGAAGGTTAACCTACTTTTTTTACGCTCTGCAACTCAGTTCACACATGCCTACACTTTCCTCAGTTCACTACACCAAACCAAGAAACATTTAAACAGTTTGTCTTCTTTCTCTCTAAGGAAAATTTCTCAGGTGAAGTTCTGAGAGAATGCATTACATTTAAATATGGTGCAGCAGTTTTCTCATGATAAACTTATTTTAAGCTTTTGATTCAAGCTGTGAACTCCCTCAGGCTGTGGAGGTAGAAGAAGATTTCAAGCCAGATGGTTTGAGGTTAGTGTAGCCCACTTCAGCTTGCTTTAGCATTCAGGTGTGTATGTGAACCTGTCATGCATCTGTATTGCACTGTGAGTGGGAGACAAAAAAAATAAGTGTTCAGGAATGCTAAAAGGTGACGTATATAGGGATATTGGAAGTTTTGATTTAAAGTTGGGTTTAGAGCAAAAGTGTGGGTTTCTGTACAAATAAGATATTAAGAATACTAGACTGAAGATGTACAGAGTGAAGTGTTTGTAACTCCTTGTGATAGACCACATGGAAGGAGTACCGATGAAACTAATCCACGCTAATGAAAGTGGCTTCTTTAGACTTGTTCATAATCCAAATCTTAAACTACTGGAAAGTAAATGGGATGAAAATGTAATGTTGAGCTGCATTTGTGTGCAGTTCTCTGTCCAAACCACTGTCCAGAGAAGCAACTGCTGTTTCTTGTTCAGTGCTTGTTCATCAAAAATCTGTACTTAGCTTGTTTAGCAATTAGCTTGTACTTTTTTTTTTGTCATGAAAAAATGTGAATGATGAGTTCAATGAGCTCCAGGTGTATTTGGGTTAAAGGTACTATGTTGTTACTTTATTTCAGCTGATGTGCTTAAAGGAAGGACCTTGCATTTAAAGCAGGCTGTCTCTTATTTTCATAGCACGCAGTGTAAGAACATGGGAGCGAGAACTCCCGTGTTCTTACACTGCAGGACAAACAAGTCATCAGCTGCTAGCCGTGTACTTATGGAAAGCAGGAATTAGCTTTTCATTTTACCTCTTACTTTAAGAAATGGATTATTTAGTTGAGTTTGTTCAGTTGAAATGTTGTCTGTAAAAGCACAAGAAGCTACTGTTCTCAAAATCTGGCTTAGCATTTCAACAAATGCTGCTTGTTCTAGACACTTATCTGATGAGTGTCAATAGTAGTCCTGCTGTAGTTGTGCTGAGTGGAGTGAAGAGCTTATGGGGCAACTGAGTGGTAGTCTCTTCTCTTGGCTCTATTAGCTTCCATTCAAGTATGTCTGCTTCTGTGTCTTGCTGCCCAGTATTGCTTCTCTTGTATCTCCCAGCCTGTTTGATCTGGGCTAAGAAGTGGTTATGCACAGTCAGACCTGTGCATTATTAGCTCATGTTCTCTATGTGAATGATTTGGGTTGGAAGAAGCCAAAATGGAGTAGGGAGTGATTAGCGAACGGCCTTAGTAATAGACTTGGGTGGATGGCAGACTTCAGAGGCAAGTCCAGTTGATGTTTTTGTATCAGCCTCATAGCCAATGGTAGATAGGACTGTAGTCTAGAGTTTGTTAGTTCAGTTGTACAGAAGGTCAGGTGAACATTTTGAAAAAAGAAAAATGTAGCTATGGATTTCTGGGCCTGCAACAGTGCTGTGAGCTCTAGTGCCGTATGCTCTGACAGATGAGATACCTGTATGTAGTAAAAGCCTCAGGATCAGTCTTCTGTGCATGTGGGGATTTCCAGCAGCCTTGAGACCAACCCCATGAGCTGGACAGGTCTACCAGTCAGTCTGTGACAGGAGACAGCATAGTGCCTAGCTGTCCTGGCCATCAGCCATGCCTCTGAAACAAGAGTGTGAATGTATGAAGTGGGTGTGCTGGTCTGTAACTGGTTTACTCAGATGGAACTGTACTTCTCAAAGTGTTAAGAGACACTGTAAAAACCAACGAAACAAAACCAAACAAAAACCCACCGGAACAACAGAAGTCTGTTGCTTTGGTTGCCTCTGTAGCAGTGCTAAATGTATTGTCATGGAGACATAGAGAGAATGCCATGAGCTTTTTTCAAGTCCACATTATTGTCCAGTTGACTAGAAGCACTTCAGTGTAGAGATGGTCATTCTGTGACTGCTACTTCTTCTGAAGTTAGTCCTCATCTGTTCCTTTATTTGATTTGCTAGGACTACTGCCAGAACCTACAGCAGTCTGTGGTCCTTGGACTGGTCTCTAGGACAAATCCACTTGTATTACCTGAAACTCGGAATTTATTATGACCATGCTGGAGCAGGTGAGGGAAGCAGAGCAGGGAAGGAATAGCGGTTAATGTTCTGTATTTCATTAACTCCTGGCCTGACTATCAGCACACTTATTTTATGAACTACTTCAAGAACTTGTGCAGCATTTCCAGAAAACTGAACTGTGAAATGGGACTTCTTGTCTTGATCATTGTTTCGAGAGACTGCTCTGAAAGTGGAATGTGATCCTTCTACCTGAGATGCTGAAGCTCTCTAGAAAGGCTTCCAAAGTTGTCTGAGGCTGTGACTAAGCAGAGTAGCAGCACAAATAGCCAGAAAGGTAGTATGAAGGACCAGAAAGGCTCTGATATCTCTCTCTAGGAGCATGTGTTAGCATATACTGATTGTGCTGCTGAGATGAGCAGTAGCACTTGTTCTACAGTTAACATGCTTAAGTTATGCAGTGTCTGTCCTGGTAATTACAAACTAGTTCAGAATCTCTCTAAGGCAAGGGTGTTTTCTGCAACTTGGGCATGAAGTTATCAAACCAGTTGTTCTGGATGGATCAAGTTTCCTTCACAGTTGTCAGCACTGTGGTTCTCCACCCTTGGAAGTGTTTGATTCATGGCAGTGATGATCTTTTCTGTAGGTAGGGTTGGGAGCTTTCATGTATATTAGCTGACAAACCAACCTGACCCAAAACAAACAAAAAACCAAATTTGATGCTCTGGACTTGACTTTCCAGTTCTTGCTGGTAAGTGAAATCTGTTAGGAATCAAACAGGCCCAAGACGAGTGTTCTGTCCTGTACCCTCGGAGCTAAGTGAGCTCCAGGGGTGCAGAATACTATTAACAAGACATTGTGAGCTTTTAATGGGCTTATGGTGTGTAAGCTCTTGGTAGTACTATCTACTTGTGATAGGGACGATCTACTTGTTTAGAAATAACTAATGATAAGAAACCATTCGCCTTGTTTGGAAAGCTTCTTGTCTTGAAGATGCTTTGGTAGGCTGTGCTCAGCACTAGTGAAAGGATGCTGCTACAACTTACACTTTAAGGTTTGCTAAAGTTCTGGTGACTTCCAGGTAGGAAAAGATGGTCAGTGTCAGACTCTAAGTGAATCCAAGAGAAGGTGCAGATGTTGCTTTAGATTATTTTACAGTCTACTGTAGTTTACAAAACTAATATTGTACTGCAGCTGCAATCATATATGTGTTTAAAATAAGGTGGTTTTAAGTAATCAAGTTAAACCTGTTGCCTGGGCAATAAATAGAAGCAAAGGCTTTGATACATTGTGGGAATATCTGTTTGCAGAAACAGAGGTGTCTTTTCTTGGAGATATTTAATCTTAATGCTTTTATCAATAGAACTGTTCCCTTTATGTTTCTCTTTTTTAAAAGAGTGTTTAATTTCTGGGAATATAAAAACTTTAGTCCAAAAGTGAGAGTTTTTCTTCTGAAGTGGTGACCAGCGTTGTGTCAGTGTAGTTCGTATAGCTTGGTGTCCTGTTGAGGGTGTTTATTTTAAAGTTTTTCCTTCCGCTTGTCAGGCCTGGTGGTGAAATTCAATTTTTTGGCCTGCTTTGTCAAGCAGCTTGAGTTAAGGTAATGCTAGGGACTATTTTGCATGTCCACTCAGAGATAATGCTGAAGCTTAGTTTTAGCTGCTTAGGATTTAACCATTCAAGTTTACTTCTTCAAACCAAGTACTACACTAGTTTCATATAGTCAAACTTTTTTTTTTTTTTTAAGATCTAGTGCCACTGGCTTTTCAGGCGGCACAGATTCAGTACTTAGAAATGGAAATGTCCTCTCTGATTTGCAGTGAAGTGACATGTCAGAACTCACTAAAGAGACAACTGCTGGAAAATCTCCAGGGTCACTGTGTTACCAGTTTTTCAAGTTTATGATAATAAATTGTCTGTTACATCCACAGAGCAGTGTAGTGGAGCACTGTTCATAAGTCTCTTGCTGAGAATGGTATTTAGGATGCGAAGTCTGTCAAGTGTGACTTGGCAGGTGCTGTATTGACAGAGTCTCAGCCCCTAATGAATTGAACTGTGGCACGTTCCATGGTGCCTCCTGACACATCCTGCAAGAGAACACTGCTTCTGGGCTGCTGCCTCAGGAATCGTGGGGGACCATGTAATGTACGTGTGCGCAATACATCAAGTAACTGGAGATGGCTGTTCTTGGGCGTCATTAAAGCAATGCTTGGAAATGCCAGCATAACTGTCAGTCCAGCGTAGTGAAATTCGTACAGTGATGTTCTCAGATAAGTAACTGGTAGGAAAGTGCTTCAGTCAGGCTTGTGCACATGATGTTTTGATAGAATATGGCAAAATCTGAATCTGGACTTGGAGGCAATTCTGTAAGCACAAAAACGCTTCCAGATGTTTGAGAGGAAAAATGGAATCAGGCTAGTGGTTGAGTTTGGTTCTGCTGTGGGACAAACTTCAGTGTTGTGATACTTGAACAACAGAGGAGTCTTCATCTGGGATGTGTCAGTTTTGTTTTCCTTTAGGCCTCTAACCCAATATTTTCCTAATTCTGGAAGTCAGGAGAACAGAATATTGGTACTATTGTGGTCTGTGTCTGAAGAGCTGTGTTAACTTAATTTGTTGTTCATTAATAATTTAAATCTCACTAGAGTTATACTTCCTTCAGCTATCAGTTGATCCTGAAAGGGTGTTGATTCTTAAACTGTATATAAAATATTCTCTTAACTCTTTTTGAAAGACTTGGTGCTTACTGTTATTAGATCTTGCTTAATAATGTGTTTATAGGAAGAGTATGAAATCAGAAACTACTTGTGTCTTCCTTTTCTCAGGAATCTTAGTCCTTGTGCATGCTCAGGAGTTTATCCTCTTGCAAGAAGCAAATAGGCACTCTGAAATCTGTGCTGTATTAAAAAATAAAACAGGTGGAATTAGGGAGGAGCTTAAGTCATCTGCTGGTGTATGTAATCCTGGGGTTACATACTAGATGATCAGTGGCCTTGTTTCTACATGTTGGCAAGCAAAACTGACAAAAAAACTTTTTGTCCCCTTACAATAGTGTAAGGATATGCTGATCTAAAAATGGTCTTTTTGGGTCCTCTTTGGAGCTTATTTTAAACTAATTATTTTTTTCCAAATAAAATGTCCTTGATTTTTAATGGAAGCTATTCTTAAGAAGCCTTTAAACAGGCTGAAAAACAATTTTATTGTGTGAATTTTTAAAATGCAGAGTGCTGAAGATCTGAGATGTAGACTATATGCAAAGCTGCTGGAAATGGACAGGGAACTGGTGTTGATCTAATTGTCTCTATGTGTGGACTCCCAAGAAATCACTTTTAGTGTTGGGAAAGAAGCCCAGCTCAAGGCTTCGTTTTAAAGAAATGTGTAGTGTCCTAAACTCTGACTTATTTTTGTATTGTAACCTGTCAATTTGCAGGTCAGCGTTATGAGGAAGAAGAGGAGGAGGATACCTTACCTGACTCAGATGCCCTGCCAGACTCGGATGACGAGGTGGATTTGGATAAGCCGCGTCCCATACAGATTGTTCTTGCTCATGAAGATGACCATAACTTTGAATTAGATGAAGAAGCATTGGAAAAAATCTTGCTTCAGGAGCACATCAAAGATCTTAACATCGTAGTTGTGTCTGTAGCAGGAGCTTTCCGCAAAGGAAAATCTTTTCTTCTGGACTTCATGCTTAGATACATGTATAACAGGGTGAGTAATTTGAATTTTCTCTGCAGGGAAAAAGTAGTTTAGTTTGTTATTTTAGTAATTTATCCTTGTATTTGTTGACTAGAGCACAAATGTAGCAGGTAATTTTTTTCTTACTTGTTGGGGCATGGTGAAGCCAGCTACTCTGCTACTACTCTGAAGAAATGTATTTAAGTGACAGTTCTTTGGAATAAATTTTTGAGCAGGTATCAAGGAAACTTATTGATATCCAAGTGTAAGTGGTCATGAGAAGAATGAGAGAGTGTGGTGGCCTGTTAGTTGAGCTTTGGGGAAGGGCTCATCTAATTAGTGGCTTGGAGGAATCTTGCTTTGACTTGATCTGCTGAAATTGTATTGTAGCAGTAGTTTACCCGTTGTTGCAAAAAGTGTCTTGCCAGGTAGCAGTTGGAGATCTGCTTAAATATGAGGTATGGCAAAAAGGAGAAAGTCTCCTGTTTGCTACTTGGAATATGTCTCTGAACATAATCTAGGAACTATTGAAATCCTTTCAAGTAATTTATAAATGAATGCTCCATCCAAAATTTGATTTCTTCTTTTTAGTTTGTTAGCTGATGTTGTCTTGTGTCTGTTACACTTTGAATCCTTTGGTAATACGGAAAAGGTGGAGTAGGGTTTCCTGTGAGCATACACATCTGCCTGTCCATGGTTGTGGTATGTTTCTCTTAATCTGTGTAGTCAATGTTGACAGTTCTGTGTTTTGTTGCTTTTTGAAGCTCTTTAAAAAAAATCAAGCAGAACTGATTTTTGTCACTGTAGCTGGAATTCGCAGTAGCAGTAACTAACCACTACTGCATCTATTTTGCCTTTTTGCTTGCTAGCCTGAGAGGCAATCACAATGAACCCCACAGTTGGAGGAAATATGGCAGTGTTGCAGAGAAGCTCCTAATAGTTGGCAGGTGAAGATTTTTCTCTTGCTCCCAGTTGAGCTTGCTATTGAATTTTTCTCACTGTTCTGTCAAGAACTCTTAAGAAAGACACTGAGGATATGAGTAGGAGGAATACAGAGAAGCAAGCTGATACTTCCAACTTCTTAAGACTCTTGACCTAGGGAGGAATAAATGTCCTTGATATAGTTCTTCAAGTGGGTGGCCTTTTGTGTTTGTATATAAAACCTCTCTGTTTATATTTTATACCCTGTTTATAATAAAAAGAAAAAAAAAAGAAGAAAATCTGAAGTATAGCCATCTGAGCTTAGATGGTGGCTGGGTGGAGGTAGTGTGAATTCCTTCAAAAAATATAAGGTGTGGCCTTTAAGTGAATATTCAAACTTTCAGATTGTAATCTAAAACAAAAGTTCACAAAGCAGAGTGGAGTGAAACAGTTTCAGCCCTGTGTAATACCTTGCCTCTCTGTTCACTTTATTGTGCAATTGCTTTTTTCAGTTTTCCATGTCCTTTGAAATACCATCAGTATCATTTAAACTGAGGATGAAGGCAAGCTTGACCTTCCACTGTAACGACTGTCTCTTACCATAAGCAGAGAGATCTTGCTCTCCATGTGCTGCTTCTGGCCAGGCATTTGCATTCTGAAGCTGTAATGCTTGCAGGCCCTTAGCTGAGCTGATTCAACTCAGTGATGCATCAGAAGACACTGCATTCTGCTGTATTGTTTACTTGTCAGCTCGGTGACATAAACTGGCTCAGGGAAAGATTTTGACAAGCATCAGAGCTATGGCAAACTGATTGATGGGAGTTGGGGCTGGGAGAAGGTAAGTGCAATGTCTTCTCTTTTGAGCATGGCTGAGTTGTATGCAGTCAAATAGTATCTTTGATGCTTAAGCAGTTTTCAGTACAAGAGGGGAGACCTTAGTGTGGTTTACAGGATGCTTCAGTCTGACAACTCCATCTTCAGTCTGTATTTTCTGTTAACTAAATATTGGATCCTGAAGAAAATACTAAAACCATCTGCATTTGGTTCATACACTAATCAAACAATTTTGGGTTATCCTCCTCTGTGGGTGTTAACATGCATGATGAACACCTTGCCAAGATGCTTCAGAGTTCCATTTTCTTGTATTAAACCAAGAGCTGAAGGTCATGTGAGAACTTAACATTCTAAAAATACCACTTGTGCCAGTTGAAGTCACAGGTAGGATTTTGGCATGGTCACTAACTTCAGGGAGGTAGGTGCCTCATTTAAGCATTGATACTTAGTGCTGTGTTTGCTCATTTGAAATAGAACAAAGTAATCTGCCGCAAAACAGCAGCAGTTGTGTACTGAGGAGGCTGCTGCAAGGATTCTGTGATCTTTGTTGCAGTTTAAGCCTTATTAAGAGTTAGGTGCAGTAACACTAGTAAATTTAGATTTAAAAGCTTTTTTTACAGGGTATGACCTTCTTAGCTTGTATTAATCTGCAAGGTGCACTCTGTGCTAACAGCACTTTGCAAATAAAGCTGCATTCTCACTTTTGTTAACGTAGAATCTAGAGAGGTTATCTTCTGGGTGACTGAAACAAAATTGTAGTGCGACTTTAACTTGGTTTAGTATAAGAACAATGTCAGGTTTTTTTCCCTCTCATTTCCTGAATATCTTTCAAGCCAACTTGCTGGATGGAGCCTGAATTTTAATACTGAGTTTTTAACTAGGGTAACAAGCTAGGAGTGCTTTAAACTAATGCAAAGGTTACTAGAGACAAGCTTAAGTGTGTCATCTGTAAGATGAAGCAGCTTCAGCTGAAGTTGTGCCTGTTTAAGACTGAAGTCTCTGGTGACATGAATCATATGAAATCAAATGTGACTATATCTAGTGCTTGTTGAGGGACTTATAAAAATATTTATGTGGTTTTGGTCTGAATTGCTACAAATAAGGATAGTTTCTGGACTAAACTGTGAAAAAGTATTCTTGTATGAATGACAGATGGAATAATACATTATTGATTAATGTAACGTTCTTTTGTGAAAAGCTACAGGTCATGAACATATACCTGTGAGATATGATTCAGCATTGCAAAACTATATCCTGGAGTGTACTGAAGTCCAAAGCAGGTCTGGAGCTTTAGTTTCTAGAGTGGTCAGTGGATGCATAAGCATCTTCACAGAATCACAGAATGTTAGGTGTTGGAAGGGACCTCAAAAGATCTTCTGGGATAAAAAATGCCAGAGGAAAGTTGTTTAGGTTTTGCTTATTCTGGTAGAGGTTAATGGGCATGACAAAAGAAAAGCAACCAAAAAAACCCCACCCAAATAAAAAATCAAATCCCAAACAACCTATCTGTAACGATCTGATGTTCTCTGCATTGGGATACTTGTGTTCAATTTCTGAATTTTAGCTGCTCAGATAGGAGAGCTGAATTGTGCATGTAGCATTTGGGAGAATGCTGGTGCGGAACGGCTGCATTTGCTTTCCCTGTTAGTGTGGTTTGTTTAGTGTGCTGCTAGGTACAAGGAATGTGTGCAGGTTTTTTTCTGATCCCCCTTTAGAAATAAGCAGTTTCACTTATTTGTGGTAAGTATTTCTATTCTGTACAGCCATGGGGTGCTCCTATCTTCCGAGATGGGTCTTGAGCTCTTTTCTGAAAGCTACCAGTACAGAGTCAACAAGGTAAAGACCACAGCCTAGTGAACCGAGAAGTCTCCCCTTTGACCTTCTCAAAGAGCACACTTTCCTGGCTGGTAAGCTTCTCTGGGTAGTCGGAGGCAAATTCATTAAATGTATCTTTCTGTTCTGCCAGCATACTGTATTCTAGCCTGTGAATTAAAGGTGTTTTTCTCTAAGCCCCCTCAACACTTAAACTGTTGTCTGCCTACAACTTTTCTCATAAGATTTCTGTGTCTGTAAATCTGTCACAGTGAAACTTCCTCAGAGTACTTGCTTGTGTTCCTTACTTACCTAGTATGTAAACTACACTGGGTTTAAATGCGCACATGTAATGGCTAGATTCTTCTGTGTAAGCCACTGCTCTGTGTTGCTTGTCTTGAGGACTGAAGATCTTGTTTACAGTACCATCAGCCATAAACTGTATTTGACTCTGATAGCCTTTCCTGAAGTAGACAACGTGGCAATGAAATTTTAATATGAATGTGTTGATTGACATGCAGCAAACTATTAACATGACTTTTTCTCCTGAACTGTAGTTTTATAACTGTGACAAGTACAGATTGTGTACCTTTTGGTCCTGGGGCCTATTTGGCTTCTGCAAGCTGGTGTTGGGGGTCTTGTGCTGTCCTCTGTTAGTGCAGGGGCTTAGCTGCTTTGAGGAGTTGACCTGTTCATGAGGGGGAAGGGAGAGGATTAAGTCAAGATCAGGTTTTTTTCGGTTCCTTGCAGAGGTTTAGCTGTTCCTGTAGTTAAAGTAAAACTATGTTTCAGTTCTCTCAACTGTGAGAAGAGCATGAATGCAGAGTGGAGTTCATAGATGAAACTGAACTTTCATCATCACTTCTGAGTGCTTGAGACTTGAAAGCTGTGTACATATACTCTTCAGTGGCTGAAGAGTTGTGCACCTGCTAAAATACAGTATACTTGAACAGCATTTCTTTGTGGATGATCCTTGAAGCACAGAAGATTAGTGTGGTATTGTAATATTGTGTAGTGTTGTCAATTGCTTTGAAGAAAATTAGAGAACAGTGTGGAAGTCTGCTGAAATGTGGCATGTTTAAAGTTTCCTTGGTTTTAAATGAGTTTCCTCTTGTTTTGTAGACTTCTCCTTGCTGGATAGGTGGAAACACTGAACCATTGACTGGATTTACGTGGAGAGGTGGATGCGAACGGGAAACCACTGGCATTCAGGTTTGGAGCGAAGTGTTTGTAATTGATAAACCCAACGGAACAAAGGTAAGTGCTTGACTTAAATGGGTGTATGTAAGGATTTTTGCCTCTGTGTGTATACCTTTAAGGCCATGGTTTTCATGGAGGCAGTTCAAACATGAGTTGCTTTCCTTTGTATTCAGTAGTTGCATAGCATGTTTGGAAACCTTCTATCAGTGCAAAGTATGAATTTTCCTGCTGGATTCTAAGATTCATTCTCCAACAATAGTCCCATTCTGAGAGTACTTTGTTTTGGCTGAGAGTACTCTGTCCGGGCTGGTGGGTGGGTTGCCCTGTGGATGTTGTAAAACTGTAATGGCTATAAATACAACTGCTCTGTAACAAACATTGGGATTTTGAGAGATAAGAATGTGTTCTGGCTTGTAGCTGTGTTCTAATAGTGCATGGCTGTAAGTACTGGAAATGGCGTCAGTGTCTGGAAGTTCTTCCTTCCATACAGTCTAACAGATAGTCCATAAAAACGGATTAAGTCTAACAGTGTGATAAAAGGCACTAACTCTATTCTAATAATCAAAGCTGGTGCGTCTTTTTTAACTCTAGAGTCAGTTTAACTACAAAGTTTGGTTGTAGGTGTTATAATGCTTTGTTTCAGAATGAAGATAATATTGTTAGTATTTATTCCACAATACTGGTGGTGTATCTTGAGCTATTCATGTTCTCCTGAATCATAAGTTCTTGGTTAGTTAACTTTCATACTGTTTGCATTTACGAAGGAAACTGATGGTCAATTAATATGGGACACCTTAACCAGTGGTTTAGGGGCATGCAATGAATTTTATCAAGTTTCATAGCTAGCCAAACAGTTCTCTGGATAAAAAACAATTAAGTGTCAAGAATGTGCTGTGGGTACAAATCAGTTATTCTTGCTTATTGGTCATCCCTAACTGAAAGAGAAGAAAATTACAGTAGATTCCGAAGATGGGAATTGGACAAATTACCTTTTATCATTAAGATCACTTCATTCTTTGCCATTCCAACAGACTGTACCAATTATCTTTTTTCCTTCTGAAAATTATTATTTTAAGATGGATACATTTTTAAAAGTAACCATCTCCCTCTTAGGTCTCATGAACTGTGCTGAAGTTCATTAGAGCTTCAGGTGAGGCTGAACTTCTTCCAGTGAATAAGAGCTGTCTGTTACTCTGCACTACATCTCACTGGGCTGAGGGAGGCTATTTCAGTGGGAGAGGGTAACTAGTGTAGCAAGGCCAAAGACTTAAAGGCTGATGACATGACCCTCTAGTTGTTGCCTGCTCAGCTGCAGCTGTGCACAGGGAGCTCACTGAGGTTTAATAAGTAGGTGTAGAGGCAGATGCTTGCTCTAATTGAGCAATGGCCTGGAGTTTGAAAGGGTTAACAATTTGGTTAACTTTTGCTACTTTTTGAAACTCTCTAGGTTGCTGTACTACTCATGGATACCCAAGGTGCCTTTGATAGCCAATCCACTATCAAAGACTGTGCGACGGTTTTTGCTCTGAGCACCATGACGAGTTCTGTCCAGGTGAGAATACCTGTGCTCACAAATAAAGGCATCTGCAGGAACAGCTCCATCCTGAGCATGCAAAGAGTATCTCTCTAGCCATGCTTTGAAAGTCCACCTGCCTGAAAGAGAAGAAAATTACTTGAAGCATGAAAGGTCAACCTGAAAGGTTAAACCTTTCATGATTCTCTTTTTTTTTATTTTCAGTGTAGTATACTACATGAGTTTCTCTGTGGAATCAAGGTTATCCAAGGCCAAGCTGAGTAAAATTGCTGACTGAACTGGGGAATCCTCCCAAAAAGATGTTGCAGTAACAACTGCTTCTGTACAAATATGTTACAGGATCTTCCTTAAGACTTTTATTAGATAGAGTATGCAGTAAAATTACACTGTGACCAGCTAAACTTGCACTTGTTGCTACTGTTAAACTTCTGATAACTCTCTTGTGCTATGTCGAAAACTGCTTTTAAGGTTTGTGCCTTAAATGTGCCAGAACTAGCAGATTTTTGAGGGATGACAATTGAATTTCTTCAGACATGCTACAACATGGAAGTAACAAGAGTATGTGGAACACTACTACTGCCCTTTGGGGTTGGTTTTGGTGTGTTTTGTTTGTTTGGTTAGGGTAAGTTGTGGGTTACTGATGCATCTTTGAGTTTACTGCTGTTCAGTATTTGTGCTATTGAAACAGTCACAAGCTCCCTAGATAAAATCAGATTTCTCTAGGAAGACTTGAAAAAAACATCCAACAAACCAGGTTAACTAACTATCCGGTGTTTTCTGTGTCAGAGATGTAGCTGCTGGGTCACTGAATGCTGGAGTGCTTGGACTTGAGGACGGCAACAGATGTACCCTTTTTCGTCCTCCTGTCTCGCACCTATGTGGTGATTTGAAATATTCAGCAGTCTTCTTTGGGTCCTTTATGTCTTGCTTCTGTAGAAAGAAGCTTTTCCAAGAAGGATTAGGGTAGTCAGGAGTACTTTTGTCCCTAGCACTTTGTATAAGGAAGTGACTTTGTAGATTCATTTTATAACACCTACTTTTGAGTAGTTAGACTTTTCTGGAGAGGGTAAAAATACTCTAAAAGAGACTACATGAGCGTAAGATAATGGTTTCCCATTACACTAGTTCTTTTACTGTCTCTTGCAGGTATACAACTTGTCCCAGAATATTCAGGAAGATGACCTTCAACATTTGCAGGTAAGAACATGCAGAATTTATATTAAGCTGTTGGCCTTGAAGTTAATACTAATGTAACTGATTTGAGAGCTGCTTGCTACTTCATATAAAACACTGAAGCTCATCTGATGCTAAAACTAGTCCTGCCTAAACAGCATTATTCACATCAATTCCATGATGCTGTGATACTTATGCTGTGCCAGCATAGAGGTAAAATGGCACAGGCTTCTAAGCTGGCTAAATCTTACCTTTCTAAAGGCTATCTATTTGATAAGTTCTGAAATTCCTAAAAGGATGAAGAAAGAAAATGTTTTATGAAAGTACATAATGAGAAAATTTCAGTGTCAGTTTTTTTTTTTCCCCTGAGATAGGAAAAGTATTTTCCTAACCCATTTCTAAAGAAACAGAAAGAGTACATTCTACCCAGAAGTTTTTTCCAGTTTTTCAACTGAGAAACTTCTTGTTTCTGCTTAGAAACAAAAGCAGGAAAGAGTTACTGTGGGGTTTTCATCCTCTAATGGAACATTGTGGTCAAAGGCCACTGAATTCTGGCTTCATGTGAGTGGTGCAAGAACCTTATCTCCTTAACTTAAAACCTGTAGCTTTAAAGGCTAGCTTGTGTATTAACAAATGCCTGCCTGTGCTCAGGCCATGACCTTGTCGCAGCTTAAAACTGTTTTACATGTCTTCTGATTGAAAGGACTTCTGTCTTGGTCAGGGCTGCAGAAGACGGGCTGCCAGTACTGGAAGTCGAAGAGCACTAACTAATCATAGTCTTGTGATGCTGTTCTCAGTTAACAGAGTTGTATCACTGGGCCACCACCCCCAAAAAAACCCCAACCAAGCACTGCAAATGGAAAAAAGCCATAGCTAATTAGTTGAAAGCCAGGCTTTCCTTGTGGCCTTGGTCTTTTGACAGCCCTGGTGCAATCTGGATAGAGCCATTCCTTTTGGTATACTGGAGGGTGAGATTGGAGGGAAGGGAAGAGGTGATAAATACAAGCACTGTGTAGGGGACACCCATGCATTTAAAGTTCGAACAAGGAATTCTGGGCTGAGGGAAAGACATTTTGAATTTGTTCTGACAGGAATTTCTGTTCCTCTGAAATACTCTTAGTCTTTTTTTGCGTTTTCCATGCAGCAGTAAGGGAATGGGTTAGGGAGTTAGGAACAAAGGACTTGATCTCATGTGGGTGCTTGGCCATTTCAGAGCTGCTTTTGCTCAGAGTGGCAAGGGCTTGGAAGGGAACTTGTTAAATTAGTCTTTAAGGTTCCTAGATGCTCTTGTGATCAGCACAGGGGGATCTGTCTCTTTAACCATGAAATTTGTCTGGCATGTTTCAGGAGTTAGCTTTAATACAGAGGATCAGTTGCTTGGTACTAGAGGATACGGATGTGCTTCCTTTGTCTTGACCTCCAAGATCCGTAAGGGGACTAGCATGAGTCAACAGCCTGACATTATTGATCTCTGCTGAAACAGCCAGCACAGTCTGTAATTTGTTTTTGTGGGTCCTGTGAAAAATGCTGCTGCTGGTATTAAAGGTGGTGAAAGCAGTGAAAGGAAGAGAGCCGATGCTTGCCTTTATGCTGGAAGGAAAGAACAATTATCAGTTAAGACTTAGGCCAAAGCAGAGATCTGGGATGCTGCTGAACTTAGCTTGTACTTAGATGCCCGATACATTGGCTGTAGCCAAATTCCTTGAGATTTCTGGGAATAAATCTTAAGTAGGAAGTAAGGTTAGCAAGCCTTACCTACTTTAGCCTAGGAAACAAATGTTGGAAACTGGCTTGCCGAGAGACACGGTAGCCCACAGGCCACGCACTGGGAGCTGCGGTGTGTTGACAGTTCTGGAATGGCACTGTGAAACCAGTGGAAATCGTGTCTCCTTCCTGACTTCTGCTGAGGCTTGGTGTACTTGTTCTTGAGGTGTGTTGGCCATTCTCAACCCACAGTAGGATTTAAGAAGTATGCTTTATTTCCCAGTGATGTAACAGAATATTTTCCATTAAAAAAATGTGTTTTATATGTGGCACCCTTACGTTCTTCTTTCTATCAGTTGTTTACAGAATATGGAAGACTAGCTATGGAAGAAATTTACCAAAAGCCGTTTCAGGTAACTGTGTATGTGAAATGGGTCTTACGCAATTGATCTCAAAACTGCTAGCATCTCCTGACTGTTTGCTAGGCCAGAGAAGGGCTTGAGGCTTTTTATGTTTAGTGGAGACAGACTGACATCTCATCCATCCTGAAGTATCCTCTTTAGCCTGTAAGGGTACTAGCTGACTGTTGTTAATGGTGAGTTTTAAGACCTTGTATCTTTAGAATATTCATCCTGCAAGCCTATGTCCCCAGTGTTCTTTTAACTGGCCCAGGCAAGATGCATTCTTTATAAAGCACCTTGTCCGATATGAGAGTAATGTCAAGGTATGTTTTCTGTCTTCAGCTGATGGGAGAGAGGACAGTGTAAGCCCTGTCTATAGCAAAAGGCAAACTTATGGATCAGGGAAGCTGTCTTTTTGAGAGACTTGAGTCCTTCCTTTCAGATAAGGAGTGAGTTGCATTTGTGGGCTTGATGTGTGGGTTTGGTGTTTGATTGGTTGTTTGTGGGTTGTTTTTTCTTTTTAAACAGTCAGACACTTGCACCACAAATCTGCAAGGCTACTTCATTTAGAGCAGCCAAACTTAAAATTCTTTTTACTTAAATAATCACACCTATGTGAGAACTTTTGACCTTAAGAACAATGCCAGCCATTCACTACTGTTGTTCTTCCTGTTACAGACACTAATGTTCTTAATTAGAGATTGGAGTTATCCTTATGAACATGCATATGGCTTGGAAGGAGGAAAAAAGTTCCTAGAGAAAAGATTGCAGGTAAGTTATCTCCAGTAGTCCTACTGTGATCTTCTAAGGGACAACTTACTGTCAAGATAATGCTGTGTGGTGAGCTCACTCTGTGCTAATAAAATACACTTGTGATGTTCCTACTTGTGTGCTGAGTTCTAGGGTTTAGAACTTAGCATTTCTAGGTTCAGTAATGAAAACTTAAACACACTTTTGTGCTCTTACTGTTTTTAAGCTTATCTTTAATATTAATTGCAGTACTGCAAAACTACTAGCAGTTCTTACTGCCTTTTTTTTTAAATTTAGGTAAAGCAAAACCAACATGAAGAGCTACAGAATGTAAGGAAGCATATTCATTCGTGTTTCAGTAATCTTGGCTGTTTCCTGTTGCCCCACCCTGGTCTTAAAGTTGCAACAAATCCAAATTTTGATGGGAGGTTGAATGGTAGGAAGCTTTTCATTGTGTGTTTCTTGATTCAGATAACTGAACTTATTTTCTTTTGTAGACAAAAATGGTTGGCCCTTGAAATGCTTGATTGGAAAGATATAGGGCTAAAAAGTGAAACTATAAAATCTAGAAACGGGCATTGTGTGTTCTTTTCAGTGCTTTAAAGGAAAAGGAATTAAGCAGGCAGAGGGAGTGGATATTTTTGCATCTAGCTTTTGATTGTAATCTGTCAACTTGAGAGATACTTCAAGGTCATTAAATAAGGATTCTGAAGATAAATAAGAGTTCCAGAGGGGAGAATTCACAAAATTAAAGACTTAAAATCGGAAGGCTTTTCTCTTAAGAACTTGCTAAAGCAAAGGTTTGGAACTAGAATGACTTTAAAATAAAAGCTGTAGGCTTCTGCTACTGCAGAATGAGAGGCAATCGGGATTCCTTCAATTGCTGCTTGCTGTGCAACAGAGAGGGGGTATCGGAATTGCATGGGCTGAAATCCTGGGTTTGCAATAGGTGCCAACCACGTCTGTGCTGAGGTCCCAGACCTGTGGGATTATTGTGTAAGATGTGGCGTAGTTGGGGAAACACACTTTAGGTATTATGAGGACTATAGAACTTTGAGTCTGAAGTTAAATTTAAGAGTAGGTAGAACTTACTCAAGCTATGCTGTGTATTTAAGCCTTTATATAACTTAAAAATGCTGTCACAAGTTGTGATGCTACAGATTTTGAAGGGCCATGGGTTATCAGTATTCCTTTAAGAAGTGTAAACTAACCTCTTTTTTCCCCTGAAATTGTTTGAATTTTACTAGATATAGATGAGGATTTTAAGAAAGAACTGCGGAATTTGGTACCATTACTGCTTGCCCCTGAAAACTTGGTAGAAAAAGAGATTAGTGGATCCAAGGTGACCTGTAGAGATCTTGTAGAATACTTCAAGGTAAGCAAACTCATAGTAATTATTTCTGTTAATGGCTTAAAAAAATATTCTAATTTTAGGGCATATTGTTCCCAGAGAATGTGGAATATCTAGGCTGACACTCACTGATCAGCTCACTTTTTTTTTCACTTCATTACGCTGACTTTCTAGAAGTGGCACACAAATTCCTAACAGTATGGCTCTTAGCAAGCTACTGGTGTCAAAATTGTGTTTTATTTTGTTTTGTTCTTTGTAAATAGGCTGGGATACTTCAAACTGTGTTAGAGGAGGTTTTTTTTTCCCCCCTACTTTGAAATCCTAGTTTGCGTGGGTGTGTTGCCTTTTTTTCTTTTGTAAAAAGAAGGTCTCATGTAGATTTTACAGGTAGAAGAACAGCTCTTAAACTGCTAGGTATGCAGTGAAAATTTCAGATACTCCCTTCAGGATTTTTAGTGTGCAAGGAAGATGCTTTGTAAATGTCGTGGTTTGACCCTGGCCGG
>NW_009694371.1:0-2990 GCF_000703405.1 Apaloderma vittatum
ACACGGGACAAGCGACCCGAAGTGCGACAGGAAAGGAAAATTCACACACCATGAGTTAAAGTGCCCCAAACCTCGAGGGTTTGCTTGAAAAACGACTAAACTGCAGGAAGCACAGGAGGTTAAAATACTTTCTCTGCCTGTCCCGGTGGTCCTGGGTGCAGAGGGACCTCGCAAGCAAGAGCAAGATCAGCCGCTGGTCTGATCTTTGCAGGACCGAGATGCTACACAGGAGAAGACCAAGGGAAAATTCAGCTATCTGGAGATACTGACTCCAAAAACGTGTGATTTGCTCTCTAGGAGAAGGGATCGGCGCCTTTTTCTTGCCTGGTATCTGACAGTACCTGAGTGACCCCGAGCTGGGCAAGTCAATCGTGCCCCCCATCATGTTTCTGGGCAAAGAGGAGGCCCTGTCCGGAGGGACGGGACCAGGCACGGGACTCCCCAGCAGCAAGTGCTGCATCCGAGCGTGACACACGGATAAACCTGAAGCAAATCCCGCTTATTGGTGATGCAGCAGGAAAGAGCAGGGCTAAGGTAATAATAACCCGAACGGCTGCAGCCCTGGGAACCTGTGAAGGCGGTGAGCAGCAGCCCCTGCGCCTGCCCGTCGTGCAGATCCCCCGTTTCAGCTCGGGGAGGACCAAAGGATTCGCTTTCCTGGCTGTTTAGGCACCACTCGGGTGGGAAACAGCTCACACGAGGAAGTTTTTATGAGACCACCGACAGGTCGTTATCAAATGGGAAGTTAGCTGACAGTACCCAGCTCATTCAGCTCCAGCAAACGAGGAGAAAACCTGCAGCTCCACAGCATTCAGGAGGCCAATACCTGGACAAAACTGATGATGCCATTAAAAATTGTAAATATCAGGCATTTATCAGCTGCTTTTTGGTGAAGGTGGGGGTGAGGACACTCTTCCAGGAGAACATCTGGAGCACGGGCAGGTTGGGGAGGAAGGGCTGGGCAAGAAGCACAACAAAGCCATCTGCAGAGCTCTCTCCCTTCTGAGAAACTAATTTATTCTGAAGTGGGGCCTTTCCGTGTCCCATTCTCACAGGGATGAGGGGAGGACAACAAAAAAAAAAGCTAATTACAGATTACAAGACAATATGGCTGCATGTCTGCTGTTCTTCAACCTGTCAGCACAGGGGCACAGACGAGACGCGGGGTTTGGGTTTTTTCCTCCCCTCGTTAACTAGAAAGAACAAACCATCACAGCCCCAACGCGAGGTCTCCCTACCCCAGCTTCTGGCTGGGGATACTGGGGAAAAAGCACCTTTGCATTTCTTGACTCTTAGTTTCAGGAGTAAAATCATGATTTGTCCTGTGGGAGCCTGAGAGTGGAGAGACGGGGGAATGGCCCCAGCAGAGCCTGGGCTGCACCGTGCACCCCCAGAACAACTCTCACAACTCTTTTGACCTTCAGGAGCAAACTGTGGCAAGTTTGAAAAAGTCACAGAGAGGAGAAGAATCCCCCCGGTGATGCTGCGAGGACAGAGAAAGGAAGCCTCTGGCTCCAGTGCCCGTGCTCGCAGCCACCCTGTTCCAGCCAAGAGGCTTCAAAACACGCTGGGAACAACAGTCGGGAGGATCCTGAACCAACTGGTTCCTCGGTTGGGCCTCGGGGAAGAACATGGTGCGTGGTCCAGGCAGCCTTTGTGACTTAAATCCACCCCGACTCCTCAGGATCCCACAGCTCCTGTCTGATGACAGCGCTGGGTTAAAGAGTCTTTTTTACTTCAGCACGAGTCAGCTGCATCCCCTGCGGGTCTCTCCTTTTCCAGGCTTCTCCTCGAATGGGCCAGCACCAAGAAAGCATCCCCCAAATCCGCATCGGCTGAGTTATCCCACCCTGCCCGACGCCTCGACACAAACAGCGCTTGTGCTGTCTCCTGCGGCAAAAGAGATGGGTTTCAGCCATCCCCTCCTTCTCCTCTCCCCTCCGGGGCTAACCCAGTAAATACAAAAGGCCAAATGAATTCCTGGTGGAGCTCTGTTGACTGACTCGGAATTATATTACCCCAAAAAAGCAAACGGGCTGTCGGTATTTAGGTACGCAGCGTGCCAGCTGCGGTTACGTCGGCAGCTCCTTTCGAGTGTTCTGTTCAAACATCAGATTTTACTCACTTGTAGTTGGGTGAAATATTCTCCCTTTTTCCATGGGAAGGAGTTGGGAGGGATCGGGCTAAATGAGAGGGGTCTGCCAGCACAGGGGTGCCACACATCCTCTCATCACCTGCCCGGGAAAACGGCAGATAAAAAGTCCTGCGTTTGGGTCACGCCAGATCATCTGCTCGTTTTTAGCTTTGTTATTGCTGGGAAGGTTTAATTTGTGTTTTAGAAAAGTCGACGCCGCTCGTATCAGATGCTACGGTCTGCTGAGCAACAGTGCCAGGGAAGTTCAGCCCACGTGCAAGGCAGAAGAAAGGGGATCACTGTGTTGTGTTTCTTATGTCACCTCTCGTCCGAAGATTTTAGGTTGCTTTAATGAGGAATCTATAAGCACCGTTAGCCAAATTTGTCGATTGGGAAGAAAAATGGAGGGACAATGAATTCTGCTCAAGACGAGCTTGGTGGCGACTAGAAAAGGAGACCTGGATTAAATTAAAGCAGAAAATCATGGGAGTAAGGGTTAAAAATCATGCTAAAGTGTTATCATGGATGGAGGGGAATGTAGATGTGTGCTTAGCTGTGTTGCAAAATGAGGCTTAAAACCCGGGATTCTGCTTTACGAGCTGGATTGTGGCAGCGCTAGTGAAAGAATCATATGCATGGGAAGAATAAAATGTTATGCCTCACGTTCCCTAAAAAAAAAGCCATTATTTTATGAAGTGTGATTCATAAAAACAGGGAGGCTGGAGAAACCCGAACGCAAAACACATGTCCCGAAAAGACACGATGGGAAAGCAAACAGTAATTATGTGGCCATCTGCGAGCGGCGATGCGGGAGGATGGGGTTTTGGTGGCGGCGGGCGCAGCTGCGTGCTCGGCG
>NW_009694372.1:0-272 GCF_000703405.1 Apaloderma vittatum
TCTCCACCCCTGACTTGGCCTGGACACACGCATGAGCAAGTGGCCAGGAGGAGGAGCGATAGGAGGAGAGGAGTGGGAGAAGGAGGAAGAGGAGGAGGAGGAGAGTAGCAGGACAAGCACCTCTTGCCCAGGTGCTGCAAGTGCAGCAGGGCAGAGATGATTAAGTACCTGCTTTTTAAGCCCTTGGGGACTGAGGAGCTGCCGACCATCAAGGAGCTCACCACCAGTGGTAAGAGCCCTGGGCCCCTTTGCAGGAGCGCTGCTGGAGTCAA
>NW_009694373.1:0-230 GCF_000703405.1 Apaloderma vittatum
CTGTGTGTGTGGCATGAATGACCCTCCAAGGAAAAGCAAAACATGCTCTAGCACCGCTGCTGGGCTTCTCCATCCCCGGCACTGGCACTGCTTGCCCCCGTAACGGGGTGGCCAGGCTGGGGAACAAGGCCAGGCATCTGGCGCCATGCTCCTCCAACCCTCGGCACTGGCAGCAGGACCCTTCACTCACTCATTTTGTTTACCAGTGGGCTGGGAGGTCCCTTGCGGGG
>NW_009694373.1:741-1071 GCF_000703405.1 Apaloderma vittatum
CTGATCCCCTCCACAGAGCCTGTGACCCTGGATCCCAGCACTCCCCTCTCCAGCCCTTGGGACCCAGTACCCCCATGCCCTCCTCTCAGGTGTCACCTTGACGTCCCCCAAACTGCACAGGGATCACCCCAATGCCCTCACCAAGAGGCCCAGAGCCCCCTCGCCTACAGAAGACCCCTCCCTTCCCCAGACACCCTCCCCAGGCACCCCTCGAGGCCAGGTGAGCAGTTACCATGCAACGAGGAGCGGGCCAGGGCGGCAATCTCCTGGATGGTTAGCGCGCGCCGCGACTTGGGCAGCATCTCGACAGTGTCCTCAACATTGACCTGC
>NW_009694373.1:1282-1768 GCF_000703405.1 Apaloderma vittatum
CCGCTGCCATGCTGTAGGCACACTCGTACGCTGCCACGGCACACGTGCACGCTGTGCACACTCGCACATGCCTGCACGTACACACGCACACAGACACCCTCAGTGCACACACGCTTGCACACATCACTCGTGTTATCACATGTACATGCACACAGGCACTCGTAGACAAGCCCTGACCGCAAACACACAACTACACTTGCTACACACACGCGTGTGCGTGCCCTGTGCTGGCCGGTGCCACCACGTGTCCTCCCACTTGTACGCACACGCATGTGCTCACGCAAGGCCACCATGGTCGCCCCCAATGCCAGGGCACCTCACTGCCTGTCCCCATCGCCCGTCCCGGCCACGCCAGGCCCCAAGCCCCGTGGCCACGGGGGAAGCGATGCAGGATTTGGAGGCGCGCAACAAATTGCATTGCCATGGCAACGAGGCACCGTGGACTGATTTCTCCCAGGATACAGCCTGGCTCGCGGCTGACGTCAG
>NW_009694374.1:0-1045 GCF_000703405.1 Apaloderma vittatum
ACACCAGCCGTATCAAACTGGGGCTTAAGAGTCTCGTCAGCAAGGGCATTCTGGTCCAAACCAAGGGCATTGGTGCCTCTGGTTCTTTCCGCCTCAGTAAGAAGCCGGGGGACGTGAAGGAGAAAGCTCCCAAGAAGCGGGCAGCCCCGGCCAAGCCCAAGAAGCCGGCAGCCAAGAAGCCCGCCAGCGCCGCCAAGAAGCCGAAGAAGGCGGTGGCTGCAAAAAAGAGTCCTAAAAAAGTCAAGAAGCCGGCGGCTTCTGCTGCCAAGAAAGCCGTGAAGAGCCCCAAGAAGGCAACTAAAGCTGCAAAACCGAAAAAAGCTGCGGCACCAACCAAGAGCCCCGCCAGGGCAAAGACAGCGAAACCTAAAGCGGCAAAGCCTAAGGCGGCCAAGGCAAAGAAGGCGGCGCCCAAGAAGAAGTAAGCCCCCGTGGAAGAAAACTCTTGCTCCGCACTTGAACCCAACGGCTCTTTTAAGAGCCACCCAAATTATATGAGGAGAGCTGAAACATTGTCATTTGCACCGGTTTTGAAGGGGAAAATGGGGAGGTAGTCACAAGAGGGGCAGTTAGCGGGCAAAAATCACGCTTCCCATTGGTTGGGGGGTCAGGTGGTCAGTCACTTTTGCAAACTGCGGGGCTGCTTTAAAATCTCCTTTGCGGAGCTGCGTAGAGCGCTACAGAGCACCGGTGGCTTTGGAAAGCACACGGCCCAGGGATTGGCTTCAAAAGGGCCAAGCCTGCTCCACAGGAGCCCTGTCAGCTCGGCCCCAAGAAGGGTTGGGAAGTGAGGCAGAGTGGGTGGAGTGCAGGGTGGGCTATTCCTGCAGCTGTATTGTGTGTTGCAGTACCGAGTCTGAGCAAACCCTTTCAAAAGGCGTAACACGTTTTTAAAACCTCGCTGCGGTTCAAGCTCTTTTTCTGAATTTTGTGGTGGCTCTGAAAAGAGCCTTTGGGTTTGTCTGCAAGGGAAAAAGTTCCCAGGTTGTGCTGTTCAGCGCTCACTTGGCTTTAGCCTTGTGGCTGTCGGTCTTCTTGGGCAGCA
>NW_009694375.1:0-19694 GCF_000703405.1 Apaloderma vittatum
AATAAATAAATAAATAAATAAATAAAAATAATTAAACAGTCAAATAATTACACAGTTAAATAATGAAATACTAAGACAGATCTTTTCATAAATTACTTTCCAAATAAATAATCACATGAAAAAGTTTGAATAGCAACTGCCATCATGTGGCACTGCAAGTCATATCAAGTAAACAAATAAATAAATAAATATCAAATAAATAAATAAATAAATAGGTGCAATACAATAATATGCAGAACCCACAACAATAGCTGACAACAGCGTATCAAAATACTATAAATATTAATATAGCTATATGTATGCTAAAGGAGATACTCAAACCTGGGGAATTTTAAAAAGCTGCCAAGATCAGGACCATATTAATCTATTACAAAAAGATATGGTATGGCTTCGCGATCAACTCAAACGCAGATTTTTCTTCTAATTGTACTTATGCTCTTGTGCTAGTTCATCCTTTGCTTTCTTCAGGAGCATTGTACGATTCTCCTAGAATCTCTCACTGGTTATCTGTAAAATAAGAGTAAGGAAATTTATACAACAATTTTCTTTATTTTCCTCAGATCTAGATTTTTTGCCTATTTCTCAACGAAGCTTTGCTGGTCTGAGCCATCCAGTGAAACGTCACCACTCAGTTTCTCTGAAGGACTCAGGACCACATAATGCAAGGCAACCCAGAAAGCTGGGCTAAGAGCCGTTCACAGCTGTCAGGGAACGCTGTTGAGTCACTGAATAAGAAAAGAGCTATTCCAAGAATTAGCAGAAGCTGCTCATAGATTTTCTTTCCTGGAGAAAAAAATCTCACCCCTCTCTCTCTCTCTCTTTCTCTCTCTCACCCTTTCTCATTTTACTGGTAAAACTTTCCTATATGTGGATTGTGTGTATTTGGATGCTCAGCATTGATTTGTAAATGATCAAAGAACAGGAAGGACAAAAATCAGCATGGGTTACACTAGCAATGGCCAGATGCCCATATATTTCTTAAAGAATATTTTATAATTGCCTAATTAGGTAGACTCTACCCATGTCCATGAACTGTCGTTGTTTCCTCTCTGATTTAAATGGATTTAAATTGTTTTCTCAATTATCTTTCTTTTAAGAGAATCATCATTTAAACATCCCAATACATTTACATATTCATTCTCTTACAGATATTTAATGAAAAAATGATGGATGCACAAACAAAACTGGTTATGAGGAAATGTGAAAGAAATGAGTATTTAAGAAGCAGAAGACGTTCATACACTCCCTGCTCTCCTAGGTAAGGAATCACTCCTGCTCCTTCAGTAGAAGGTTCTTTAAGTCGTACCTGCAAAGTGGTGACCACTCGCTCCAGGATGAGTTGTAGTAGCGATCCCTGGCCTGCACAGAGATCTTGTCTGTCGGCCCAGCCTTTGGAATCTGAATTGACTGTTCCTCAACATTGTACACCTATTGCGCAGGTCAAGCAGAGCGTACAAGAAAGGATGAGATGGGTTGCAGCAAGTATGTGCAACTCAAGCCCCCGCTGCTGGCTGCTCTTTCAAAGGCACCGATCTCCACCCATGGACGCCAGTCGTGAGCGCTTGCAAGAGCTTGAGCCACAGCAGAAAAAAAACCTAAAAAGCCCACTTTCCACTGGTGCTAGTGTTGTAAAGTGATCCAAATCCCAAACTGAAACAGACATTAAAGCAAAGGGTTTATTTGTTTATCCAGGTTTTCCTCTTTGTATTTCTTCTCCCAGAGTGGAGGCTCTAAAAGACAGAACTTGCTGCTTTTCAGTATTGCTGAAATTCCCACTGAGGAGCCGTGGCTGACACAAGAAGCACTCCCTACACTCGCCAGTTTCTCTACGCGAGGGATTGGCCAAAACCACGCTACTAAAACCCAGAAGTCAGCACCGGGGGAATGGCCCCATCTGCTGGTACAGCCTCGCTTATTTTTTTCCCATAGAAAAAGACATCCTCTGGTGTCTTTGGTTTAGCCAGTGGGCAAACTGGAATGATCGTTACATTTCTTTACTTTTCTGAGTGCTGGACCAAGGAAGAGCAGCACTGCAGTGTAAGGACCCGCACTGTGGTCAACTGGTTTGTGTATTTCTTCCCAGTTCTGCTGTTCCGTTGCCAACCTTGGCAAATCGCCGTACTGCTGGTCTGTTGTGCTTTAGTGCATCCATGGGCGGTAGCAAAGGAAGCAAAACCATTTTGTGATTTAAAGCTAAGGCAGAGTAGTAATTTTTAGTTAACAATTAACTAATAACTGGAAAGTGAGT
Source organism: Apaloderma vittatum (assembly GCF_000703405.1). Classification (NCBI taxonomy): domain Eukaryota; kingdom Metazoa; phylum Chordata; class Aves; order Trogoniformes; family Trogonidae; genus Apaloderma; species Apaloderma vittatum. Next base: position 2,249 of record NW_009694375.1, read on the forward strand.
GGCAAACACTGCAGTCTTCACCAGTCTCCACAGACACTCTACCAAAGGAATCATCGATTCTTTATTTTCCAGTATAAAGAAAGTCTGAGCTACCCAGGTACAAACAACGTACAAGGAAATCAGTGCACCAGATCCTAGACTTCTTGATTTGGAAACTGCGATTTTCCAACCTTAGGACCCACGCAGCATACTATTGAATTAGTAAACGCTTTTCTCACACCATCACGGCTATGCAATGCCAGGCACAATTTATCTTCCCAGTTACACCAGGACTGCACCCACCTCAGAGTGTGCTGCTTGGATCTTACTGCTCACAGGACTGGGAATGAGGTCTGCCATGACAGAACCTTGCCACACTTGGGTCTCAGCACCTTTTCTTTTTCCTTTTCTTTTAGTCTATGATTCTTGCATACTAAGCTTATATTATTTATACAGTCTAAGCAAGAGAATTGCATTTAAAGTGTAGTATCTTTACCTGGCTTTCAACTTTGACCCTGAAAGTCAGAGGGAAGTAGGACTTTGGTGTGCTCCATGTTCTGGGATATGTCCAGGTTACTGTTCCATTTGTGGCCACATACTGACATTGAGGTGGGTCAGGTTTTACTGCAAGCAAAAATATTGAAGGAATTAATTCGCATTAGCAGCATAACATCAGATGTTGATGTACTAGGAATCAGCTTTGGGAGCCTCTGTGAGATTAAGAGAGGAGCAGGCATCATATGTAAGAACTACCTTGTATGCTTCTATGGAAGATTAAGCACACTCCCAGAGTCTCTCTGGGTAAGATCCTTGCTGGGTTTTTTTCCTGCCTAGAGGGTTGCAGAGGGATCTAACTGTTGGACAGGTATCTTCAACCCCTTCTGACTGTTGGACATTTAGCAAAAACTGCTTCTTTAGGATGCCGCTTCATTTTCCTGTGCCCTGTGGCATCGTGGGCACAAGTATGGTCCTCTTATTTCCTGACGTTGTCCTTGTAACCTGCCCCAGATGCCACCTGCAAGAATGGTTCAGGAGGGAAGCATACATAGCACCACCCATTATGTGAATAAATCTGCAGTTCTCAGAGAAGAGCCTGCTGTGTTATTGATTACTCTAAGATTCTCCCACATGCCAGTTCCACAGCATGTCCATCTCATACAGAAGGCTACAGAAGCTTTTGGGAGATGTGACTGTGAGACGATTGGAGGTTACAAGTAGGGAGATGTTGCTTCTTCACTTCCTCATCCTCTTCCAGACTGCTGCTATGATTTGTTTTCCCCTGTTCCTGTAACTGGGGACTTGATGCAGATTTACAGTAGAATAGGGCAGGAATTCCCAAGCTTGGTTTGACCAGCTGCTGTTGTTAGTTCCACTATCAGCAGCAAGAAAAAAGCTAAGAATTATTAATCATGATCCCTGGTCTACTCACTGATATCTCTGATGAAGAAGCTGCTGGTGTAGTTTTCATATTCCACCTCATCAATGACCTCGAGGAACATCTCGATTGGTTGGTGTTCTTCAGCAAATGGGCAGTAGTTTTCTTTCTGGCACTGGACTGTGTATTCAGTCACCGATTTATCAGCGTGAGCTACGGGACTGCTGCAGGTTATGCCTCCTTGAGCGCTGAATACAGAACAGAGAAGAGTACTGGAAATTGAGGTTTGTTCTGAGAATTTTTTGCCACAACAATAACATGCAGTCGGTGTGGTAATGTTTTGATGTTGCCTGTATCTGCACTTCAACAGCTGCAGAATCGGTTCAGTGGAAATTCTTACATTTTCAGTGCTGTATTACATATTAATATAAAATCACAAAAGCCCCCCTGCTTTAGTAGAAGCAATTACTGTATAAACTGAATACATGGCATCTCTTTTCTTATTACCATGGTCCCATGACAAGTCCTAGCATCTTAGTTTGTTCCTTAGCCCTTTCCAAAATCTTGATGGAAGAAATAAAGGAAGGTTAAAATATATCTGTTGGGAGATAAATAACAAACGCCATCTTTAAAGTACTACTTGAATCTGTTCTGGTTTTGCACTCAGTGAAAATAAACCATTCTGCCATTGTTTCTCTTTTAACAAACTGAAGTGACCTTTGCTCAAGCCCTCCATGTTTTGGAGAAACCCTTAGGAGTAGTGGGCGGTAGGAAATCCCCACAAGGTTCCCCTCATAGGTCCCTCAAAGATTTCTGCCCTGTTCCTCAACAGAGACTTGCCAGTGGACATGTGGCTTTGGCAGTGGGGGCAGCCTCCCACTCTAATTCTACTGGATATGGTGTGAAGGGGCCGAGCGCTACAATTGTTTCTGCTTTTGGCTCAGCTTCCCCTCTCTCCCCTATGAACTGTTTCTGCTATTGCTTATGTCACTCTGCGGCTGGACTGTAGCAGCTGTAACAGACCAGTGGGGGTTGTTCCATTTTCAAGTCTTTATTCAATTTCTGAGCAGCTTCCACACCCCTATTAGTTAAGTTAGTCCCCGTGATGGCTCAAAAACCTTCTGCAGATGTTCAGACTCTGGAAGTGGGATTTCTCGCCTTCTACGTGTCCTCAATAGCCTTAAAATCCAGGATCTGTTACAGAGAGTAACACAGAGGGCTGTTCTGTCCTTACTGTGAGGTTGTTAAGGAAAGTACAAGCTTTTACCCTTTTAGACTTCTGATTGTGAACTTCACATTTGGACTCTCATTTTCTGTCATCCATGAACACATGAAAATTCCAGAGTAGTTCTTTGCCTCACATTTTAAAAATGTCCTGTTTGGCTCTAGATGGAAAAAGAAAGAAAACATGTTTATTTACTCTTTTTGCCTAGTGGTCAAAGCCAAGAGAAAAGAGTAATTCAGTAGCCTCCCGCCCGCTTCAGCAAGTGGTGGGTACATGGGCAGACACGGTCTCCTGCTGCCCCTTGGGGGAGCGCGTAGTTAAAAAGGCACATGGCCCCAGCTGGTTTAGGTGGTGCCACATTAACTATGTCTGCGTGGCTGCTGGCACGAGCTAGGGCATGCCCAGGCTGCTGCGGATGGTTGCCAGTCTGAGATTTATACAGACAAATCCAGCGTTCCTTCCTTTCGCAAGGAAACCCTGCAGTCATTCGGTCGGCAAACCCCCACACGTGAGAGCGCACGCAGTGGACAATCTCACTTCTTCACACACCAGGGAATGGGGAATGTTCCTGGTGTGAGAGAAGAATGAGGCCTCAGTATACGTGCTGCCCAGTCTCTCAACAACTATATTGTACCCTGGATGTAGCTGACCGGCAGACCAGCCTGCTGCATCAGATATGCGAGTCCAGGAGTTGGGGAAAAAGCCCAGAAATTCGTAAATTCCCAGCACTACAGTGACATACTGCAATATGAGACACAGATGAGTGAGGTTCATGCAGAAAATGCAAAACATTACAGACTTGTCCTAGCAGGTTAATTGTGAATGGAGAAGCCCAAATGACAGGACTTAAAATCTCTATCCGGTCCTGGTTCTGTCAAATCCTGTAGTCCTGGTTTTGCAAGCCCTCTCCGGAGTGCTGGGTCTGTGAGATGGAGGCAAAGCAAATCACTTGCTCCCCCACCAGAAGAGCCGTGGTGTGGTACTGATGTTATCCTGTAGCTAGTAATTCCTACCATCACTCCATCCTGTAAGTCCACAGAGTCCTAAATTAATCTCATGGCAACTGATTCCTATGCTGCTCATCAGCTGCACCACATACAGCCCCACAAAAGGGACCATTTGCTTTTCACTGTCAGCTAAGCATGTGAAGAGGACCCTTTTCAAAGTGGGTATTTCTCATCCATTTCTCCAGAGAGCTCCCTCTGGCCCTCCCAAAGCTCCAGTGCACAAAGCTGAGATATATCACATCATCTTATGACTGTACCTTCAAAGTTTTTCAGAATTGACCTTATCATTTGCCCATTGGAGTCTATTTTAGTTATGAGGAAGAAATCGTAGCTGATAATTTCATGGGTATTAGCTGTCAGACAGGTGTAGTTGCCAGCATCTGGGAACTCTTTCACATCCACAGTCACCGTCATCCCAGTTCCTTTCACTTCGCCGTCCTTTTCCCAGTAAACTGGCAGCACTTCATCAGGCGTGTCGCAGGTGAGCTCCACTCTTTTAGGTGGTGTCCCATCATTCCATTCTGATTCTATGACGTACACTGGACATTGCAGAGAAAGATATGTTAGCAGCTACTTAACAGTGTGAAGATTGAACTCAGCCCTTTATTTTTCAGCTCTGCTCTCCAGGAAAATGCTAACAAATGTCTGTCTTTCTTGCCCAAAGCCTCATCATCACCTGAAAATCTTTAGTACAAGAAAAAGTTTTACTTGAAAATTTACAGTATATCTAGAACTTGCTGATCAGTAGGGATGACGTTTTTAACGGAAGGAGTGATTTTTGCCCTGTGTTTCCCTGAGAATCTTAGAGTGGTTCATAACTGTGGGAAGTAAGCAGGTACCTTTGGTGTAACAGTGAGGATGCCAGGACGTGCTGAGTCTAGGAATCCCTCCTGCATGTGGCCTCTCGCCTTTGCTCACAGAGTGGAATGTAAAACCACTCTGTACTGGGGTGCTTTGCCCTCTTCAGCGTCAAAGTTCTGCGAGTGAGCAGCACGAAGGAGGGGAGCTCTGGGTAAGTGGTCTGGCTTTACCTGTAGCTGACACCGTTTTCCATTTTCTGCAGGGAACAAGCTGAACTCCTACACCCTGCTCCCGGCGGAGCAATTACTAAGAGATGGGGGTCCACTGAGCTAAGCGGGCTGCAAAAGGGAGATGGGGTGTTCTAAATGCCACCTCATAACCCTGAAGTGCCCTGCTGGTCTTTCTCAATCACAGAATCCCAGAATGTTGGGGCTGGAAGGGACCTCCAGAGATCCCCCAGTGCCACCCCCTGCCAGAGCAGGGTCACCCAGGACAGCCCCACAGGAACGCATCCAGGCGGGTTGGAAAGTCTCCAGAGCAGGAGACTCCACACCCTCTCTGGGCAGCCTGGGCCAGGGCTCCGGCACCCGCACAGGGAAAAAGCTTTTCCTGATGTTTTTGTGGAATCTCCTGTGCTCCAGCTTGTACCCATTGCCCCTGGACATCCCTGAGAAGAGCCTGGCTCCGTACAAGAAGACATATGACAAAATAATTTGTTCCATTAAAGAAACATCCTGTCTCTTTGCTGTGGCTGGCTGAAGAACTTCACCTACACTTCTGTGTGGCAGCAGTTGTCGAATGCAGCTGTCACTGCTCAGACACACTGCCGCCATCACAGGGCTGCCCAGCCACGGCCAGCACCTTCAGAGACTCTTCTGTATGTGGCAAGTGGCAAAAATTTGTTTCTTAGGGTATCACCACCACAGCAAGAACTCAGCTCAGGAGATCAGAGTTCCAGCCAGCTCTAAGACCTTTTCACCAGAGTATTTCGCTACCAGAATGAGGACTTTAAGACTTTACTGCGGAGAAGAAACATGAGAAATATATGTCAGACACTTAATCTGAAATGGCAGAAAACCTGCAGCTCGGGGAAGCTTCCCAAGCTGCTCATGGGCATTTGAAGCACAGGCGAGGTGAAGCTCACGAACTTGAAACACAAAGATTATTCTCAGTCCTGACAAACACATCTGCAGTTTTCAGCACTGTGGTATTGCCCAGGGAACCCACAGATAGATAATTTATTTTTTATGTTAAGGTATGGGGAAAAGTAACTGAATTACTTTTTACAAATAAAACACAATCAGATTGAGAATGCTTTTTTCATATTGATCAGGGTTCTTTTTTTTTCTGGGTAATCGTGGTGAAGACGGCTTGGATTATGGAGCTACGCCGGGTGGATAAGAACAGCAAATTTGGGTATCTGAATTTTGCCCAATTTTCTGCTAAGTTATTAAAAAGATTTGTTTATGACTGACCCTGTATTTATGTTTAAGTTATTTACCAGAGAAGTTGGATAAACTATTTCTAGGTTTTAGGTTTCACTGTGACATATTCTTTTTGGCAATTAATTCTTCAGTTGTTTGTTTGTAGCCTGTTCCCTAAGTCACAAGATACTGTTTCTGCTTCCAGACTGCATGTCTGAAACTTTTGAAACAAGAGAACAGGGAATAGGACGTAGGACAGTATCTAATGCACGTATTCAGAGTAGCTGTTGATGACGTTTTAGGATTTCTAAATATAGTACCAATACGCTGGAGTGATTCACAAACAAATAGGAAGAACTTTGGCCTAAATTAACAAATCTTGTGCTTGTGGGCACAACTATAATTCTGACATACTTTTGTGTCCTATGGTCAGCTGGAGGTGTCAGTGAGGGGTGACTGCTTACCGTTTTCCCTCAGTTTCCACTGTGCTTCCAGGAGGGTGGCAAAGGAAAACAATGAAAGTAAGGCAAATAGTAGGTGAGACATCTGTAGTGAAAAAATAAATTACTAAACTTCACTGAGGATTGTTCAGGGTGTAGGGAAATTGAGCTCAGTGCTGGACAGGATAACAAGACAGAGTCAGTTCCAGTGAACTAAGAAACATCCTCCCATTCTAAGAACTCAAGGACTACATAAAAATCAAATATCAGGTTTGTTCAGGAGCTTAAGGCAAGATTTTGACCAACTTGTTATTCACACTGCAAACCAGCTTAGAGAAGAGATCACAGGATTTAGAAGAAATTGTTGTGTGCATAGGTCTGACATGGTCAGGAGCGCAGAGTCCAGAGGTCTCTCAAGAATATATAAATACACAGCTGTATATCCAATACAAAGTGTATATTTGACCTAAATTTAAAATGCAGGTAAAGCTTTTAACGTAACACAAAATATATTTGCCAAATATTGTAGTAACCACCAGATACATAAAAAACTTTTGTGACAGTTATTTAGCTACACTTTCAGATCTTTTTGACATGGACATTAGGCCAAATTAATAGGAGCATGACTTAGAAACAAGGATTGGTGAATAGCAAAGTCTCTTCTGACTACAGTGGGAGTCTGAATGCACAGGAAAAACACAAAATTAAGTTGTTTGGGTTTTTTTCCCTTCCAAATCAGTCTTTTTCAGTGAAAGGGGAGTAGTCCTCCTCTTCTCACGTGCTACAAAACATCTTCATACGGGTTTATGGAGGAAGAGTATGTGTGTATTTCTGGGTGCACCAAATCAGCTCACTGGCTGCTCGTGCTATTATTGGCAAATCTTGAGCAGAAAACAGCTGTGTCCAGACCTATGCCACGAAAGTGTGCCATCTGATTTCGTACACCACACAGCACAGCTGCTGATGGGACCAGAAGCTACATGAATTGTGTCTGGAGAGAGTGTCTGGGAAAGGACCCAGCTCACATCTGCTGAGAGAGGTGTACGAGACTCAGGGAAAAGCCAGATACTGTCAGGCAGCCCATCAGCAGTATCTTGCTTCATTAAGAGGCAAACATTCTTAGCTCCTGATGACTTCCAACTGCAGGCAAGATTATCTGTCATTTGTGAAAGAAAAATACTTTCAGAAAGATGCTAATTTCTTTCATTGTAGTATGGCATTCATCACTAAAACCAATATCTGAAATATAAACTAAAGCTTGGAGAAGAAGGGAGTAAAACATGCCTTCTTTTCCCTGCCAGCCTTTCATCAAAATTGAAGCCTCGAAAACGGAAAAGTTCCTCTTGATTTTAGGGAGAAGCTTCACGATTCAGGTTTTTGATGAAAAAAGTTAAAATTTTAATTGAAAATTATGTGATTTTAGAGATGAGGGGGAAGAACACACCTTTCTCAAAATTTTATAAAAATTTTAGTGAGAAATAAACTCAGTTTCTGAACATCAGTAAGCAGTGCAATTGCCCAAGCACTTCACAGATGAGGAGAATGTACTAACAGTGTCTGTTCCCTGTGATCTGGAGAATGAGCTGCTGCAAATCAGCAAGATTCTTCCACCAGGAATCACAATTCATGTCAGAAAGGACCTCTAGACATCACCTGGACCAGCTCAAGGAAGGGTCAAGTCCATAGGGCTGTACGTTTTTTTAAAGCAGAGAACAATCCGACCATAAACACACATTTGTCAACGCACACACCTCAGCAGTGAGAATATTGGCAAGATAAAAAAGATTATTACCTTATAACATTAGCTATTCTGTTAGCTAGATAACATTTCCATGAGCTATATACAAGTACATACTACGTGCTCAACTTCACGCACATAAAAATATAAATAATGTCCCGAGAAAAATGTCATTTAAAGTGCTTTTTAGTTTCATCTGAAGCAGCACGTACTAGACTTGTGCTGCCCCAGTGTTAGAGAATAAAGGAATTCTCACCTTTTCCTGCGAGGCGGTAGCTGAAGTTGCCAGGCGGGTTGGTTCTGCGATCTGAAGGAAGCAAAGCGCTAGCTCCCTTATAAATACTTGTAGGCTCTTGAAGGAAAGGGATGCTCCATTCCACCGCAAGACCACAGAATTGCAACACGTGGCTTGAGTTCCTATTTTACATAGCAGCAGAGCTCAAGCAAAAAAAAAAATTAATTGGGACTCCCAGGTAAACTTTAAAGAGGAAATGAGATGATGAGATTGTCACAATGACCTTTATGGTGTGCCAGAGGCATTTCTTTTCCTGCCTGATTTTCTGTCTCTTTCATACTGCGGGTTCATCATCTGAGGAAGAGTAAATACAGACTAAATAAACTTCCAGAACTGTCTGATGGGAAATGCATTATGAAGACAGAAAGAGAAAGTTAAATAAACAAAATCTTTTTCTATCTGGTAAGCATGAAAGAGATAATTACAGGAAATAAAAGCCCAGCTAACAGATCATAGAATCATGGAATCATAGACTGGCCTAGGCTGGAAGGGACCTTAGAGATCATTTTAATCCAACCTCCCTGTCGTGGCCAGGGATGCCTCTCAACTAGATCAGGCAACACATGGGGACTTAACGGGGATCATCAATCAGACGTAAAGCTAAGGGAAAATCAATTTTTAATTGCTGTTTTAGAGTTGTATTTATTCTAAAAATTGAGACCTAGGTCAACCAAAAAATAAACAATTGGCTCTGGCACAGATATAAAACCCTGAGATTGTGACATTATATTATATTGCAGTTTTAAATAAAATCTGTTGGATTTTCTTTATAAATTAATGTTCCTTTTAGACCTGTACTCAAGCATAAGAAAATCTCCATAGACAACATATATTTTGAAAATGAGGTAAAAGTTTCTATTTTTTTTAATAATGTGTGAAATAATAGAAAGTAATTTGCTTTGTCAGGCAAATCAAGATTGAGTTGTTCTTCTAGCCCTGAATTCCATACTTGAATAAGGTGGCTGCAAAGTTACAAGCAAGAAGAAATATATTGCTTTTAAAAGCAGAAAAAAAGAAGTAGTTTGAAATTCAACGGGACATATTTTAGGGATTCATGAAGAGACACAGCTCTACTCCATACGCTTTCTAGTGACAGGATCTCGTGACACAAGGATCTGCAACACGCTGCCTATTTGGTGCCCCCAAGTACGGCAAGAACATAAAACAAGAGGAGGAACAACCCCAGGGAGCAGGGAGCAGGGAGATAAACTTATCTCCTGGCGCAAGGAGTTCCTGTTCCTCTCACACGTCTGCGAGGCAAACAGCAGAGAGCGCAGCGTGCTCTCGTCTGAGAGAGAGCAGTTTCAGGATTCTGGATTAACCGCACTGAGAACTTACATGAACATACACTATTGCCACCTGAATCCTCTTCTCTTCTTAGCCACCTTCTTCAAGGAAACACGTCTGGAGTAGGATCATCATACGCACCTTCAGCAACTGAGTGCTAACTCCCTCCCGTCTGACACGACACAAAACTAGAGCGCTGCAGTTTCCCTGCCCAGTCCATCTATATATTTGTATTTCATAGAATCATAGACTGGCCCAGGCTAGAAGGGACCTTAGAGATCATGTTAATCCAGCCTCCCTGCCGCCAGGGATGCCATCCCTCAACTAGATCAGGCACCACACGGGGACCGAACTGGAATCGAACCCGTGACCTTGGCATTGTTAGTGCCACGCTCAACTGACTGAGCTAACTGGCCCCTATTTATATATAAAAAGCACCTATCACCATATTGATAAACATTCAGTGTACCTAATTTGTTACTTGAACTTCAGCCCCAGACTTTCCTTTGCTAGAGCTCACAACCAGAGCTGGGCGAGAGCAGGAGGAGAGAGCTGCAGGCTGCAAACACAGCTGTCTCCAAGTTCAAAACGATGGCTCTGCCATGAAGAAAAATGTACTCCTTTCATATCTTGTACGCTGAATCCAGCTCAAAGTGGTTTATTGATTTATTCATGGCACAGAATTGGCCTGCAAACAGTGAACTGCTCATGTGAGATTCATATCAACAATATAACAGATAAGCCAGAGTGCTAGAGGCTTCCGAAATGTTACTTAATCCCTGTATGTCTCCACGTCCCACTTATCCCTAAAAGCCCCAATCTTCCTCTCCCACACGTATACATGGTCTGACACACACACACACACAGAGAGTGGATGTTTTTACTGTCCTTGTATCTGGCTGATGCTTGTCTTCCTCCTCTGGGACAAATGTCTCCTCAGGCAGTTTTGGGTCCTCTGCTGACACGCTCTGCTCATGTTTCCACTCCTACTGTAACAGCTCTTGTCACCCCAGCTGCTTTCCCAAAGGCGAGCCAGGCACACAGCGACGCCCCTGCCACTGTTCCAAAGAGAAGACGGCAGTCGGAGAAAGACTGGCAGAAGCAGCGGGGCACAGGCAGGTGAAAGCTATCCCTGTTCCGGGTGACACAACTGGCTCTTTCTGATCCTGGTCCCCGACCACCTTTGAAGTATGTGTCAGAAGGAGTCTGGGCTGGGCGCCACATCCCACCCATCCACTTCTCCTGTGGGGAAAAGCTTGTAACAGGGGCAGGGAGGGAGCCTGGGGACAGCCCTTGCCCTCGGGTGGCAGCCTGCTCTGGCTGCCAGCTCTGCTCACACAGAGCACAAAGAGCCCAGGCTCACAGTCAGGCAACAATCTGTCCCCATTTAAGGCAATTTCCAAAATTCACTTCAGAGATAATGCCCAAGTTGAACAGCAAGCCAGCAATGACCGGGAAAACTTGAGAGCTGCCTTCAGTCACTGAGAGGATAAATAAGGGCGCAAGCGACTTTACATACACGTTGCCTACTTCTTTTTCTCAGCCCATCTTAGCTTGCCTGTTTGCTTGTATCAACCATGTAAAACAGCTTTTCCTTTTTGACTGCAATGTCACTAACGTACACCTGAAACCTCTGCCCAGCCTGATGGCCCTCTCAGTTCTGAATACCTGCTCAGTTCTGAAGATGAGCAGTTAATGACTAATATAAATAAAAGCACATTTTCAGAGTGTGTGCTTGCACACGCATAGCGCCCACATAACTGCCTTAGCTCAGTTATTGATACGGCACAAATAGAGCGATACAGTACCCAAGAACCCTAGATGCCAGTTGTGGAGCACAGATATATGTGTACGGAACTTCCAAGATGGGATAGTTTGCTATGATCCATCACAGGAATTTTTAAATATTAAAACATAGAGATTGTGAAAATATCTTTTGATGACAGCCTGGTTTTCCATTATGAGCTCATATATTCTTAAGGGGAAATTTGGAGGAGAGCAGCTTCTCTTCCATCATTTTATCCTACTTCCTCTATGACAACAAAAGAGAATGGTGGAAACCTAAACTCCACGTTTTGCTTTCCTCGAATGCAATGGAGACACTCCTTTTTTTGGCAGAAATATCCTGTTGGAAAATGGTTTTCCATTGTTTTGAATGGATAGATAAATTTTTTTTTGCTTTGTGGAATGACACAGTTATTTCACTGCAATCCAGGAAAAAAACCTGTGTCACATTAGGAGGATTTACATAAACTGTATAATCAGTAAGATTCTGCTGTACAGAATTTCCTTCAGCAATTCCCTTCAGCAATTTCCTTCAGGCTAGTTTTGCATGGATGTCGATTTGGAGATTAATACCAAAGATCAAGTTTTGTTATTGTTATTATTAATGTAGTAGGAGTGAAAATGGAACTCTGTTCTTTATATAGAATTCACTAAACAGTGATTTATGTGACTTCATCAGGAAATGCTGCGCAATATTAGCATATCCATGAACTTTCCTTAAAAATTCCAGTCACAAGCTGCTATGTGGAATCACTGAACCAAGAATCAAACCTTGGGAGAGATGCAAAACAACAGGGAGGAAAATCACATCCCACGTCTATTAAAAAAATCAAAACCACCAAGCTTTATACAGCAGTGATTCATTTGCATTAGGATACCACTAGATCAGCCACACAGGATGGGGACTTTGAGTATCTCTCCTTAGGTGGAGAGAACAATAAGATGTTTATCTCATATGCTCTCCACACTGGTATCATGCTAATGTAGCTACTCAACTTCCAGATTAGAGCTAACCTGTTCAGTGTAGGGCTGAATGCGGACATAAAACACATGTGCACACCGAGTACGAGCTGGTGCTGAGTAAGAGAAGTGGAAAGATGGGATTTTCTGCTCTCCATCCTACTCTCTTCTCCCCTGCTAAATCCACATCTGCTCAGTTAGTTTATAACTCACAACAGATTGGTTGTCTCTACATAGACTCGGTTATACATACAGCCTGCACTTAGACATAATGTAAGAGGTAGAAAAAGAATGCAGAGAAGGAGATAGATAGTATTAACCTGCATAGGGATTTTAAAAAAGAAAAATTTAAAAAAAGAGGTATGACATTTCCAAGGAGTTTTAAGAACCAAATCATGTTTTCTACAGCAAATTACTCCAGGGAGTCAATGGGATTGGGGTACCTAAGTCTATGACATATTTTGCAAATCTTCACAGTCACTCAGAAGAAATTATGGGACAGAGATCCAAAAGAAACCGGCACCTCCGTAAGATTCATTGCAGAACTATAGACACACCAGTCCTCTCTAACACAGGAAGCACAGAAGTTCCTCTCCCAGAGTATGCATATGGCTTTCTGGGGTTTTTTGAAGTGCAGTGCACTGCTTCTATTACACCAGTCTGCTGCTCCCACCCTAAACCCGCTGTTTGCATTTGACATATCTGATATCCTACGTTCAGCTCTAGGAGCTAGATGCAAATTGCTCACTTCTCGTGAAGTTTTCTTATTTCGTATGTGACGTTACTATTTGAAATCCACTGTCACTTACACCAGGATATGTTGCTGGGGGTGGGGGAAATAGCATATCAAACTGAAAGTAAAGGGAAAAATCCGTAGTGACTTATTGACTTAAATTCACGTAGTGTTTTCTTGTTCGTCAGGCAGCTTCTATAGAAAGGAGGCTGGGCACTTGATTTCTCTACAATTCTAAAATTGCATATGGCATTTTTCTTTCCAATATTCACAATAAGAAAGTAATAGGCAAAGATAAAATCCTTGGGCAACAAATTCAGTAACTGAGTATCTGTGCAAAGGACCTGATCACGTACTTGTGATTTATATTACAATAACAGGAATTTCAGGTGATTTAAGACACGGCAGGAAAAGGTACATAGGTAAGGCGGTAGGTCTATTCATAGATTGGTCACAGTTTTTAGAGCCAGTGATTGTTGGCAGCAGATGTCTGGAGGGGTCAGATAATCTTTTAAAACACAGAGTCACAGTGTTGGATAGGGATCAACATGTCTACAGGAAACAACAGAAACTTGGAGGAAAAATCTGTATTTTCTTCACTAAAAGCCAGTTAATATCTAAGACTTTGTTTGGTGTTAGGATCAGGCAACGTAGGAAAAACATTTCAACATGGACAATTACTAGAGAGCATCTAGTGTATGGTCTGGAAAATGTTTTAATACTCTCATACTACTCTTCAGTTATTCTTTGGCCACAGTTGAAGAAAGACAAGTGGAGAGCTACAGCATGACATTGAAGAGAAGAAAAAACACCTACGCTAACATTCCATTGGAGGAGAAGTTACTGAGAAATTACTGTCAGGCTTTGGAATTCTATTAATCATCTAAAATTCATCAAATACTTTCCTCAGACATTCATTGATTTTCTCCTATGAAATACATCTATTTGATCAGATAACATTAAAAATGTATTTGTTGATAGGTGGGAATTAACTTCGTGATATTCTTCAGTTTTGTACAGAAGTAACACACTTTGAACACATGCACTTAAGGGTTCAGTGAAGGAAAATAGAAGCAGAGTAAAAGAGAATTGCAAAGCTTAAGCATGCCTTAGTGAGGGAGGTGCTACAACACCACCTTTTGCAGATCTTTTATATTCCAGGAGTCATTATATTGTAACCATATTGTAGAATTATATGGAACATTCTACTTTCAACCACACATCTATCACTTAATAGAACAGTTTACTTTTTTTAATGTATTTTTTTTATTATTATTCTGGTTCAGCAACTGTAGAATTTGTTTTGGCACTTGGATTTGCAGTCTCAGAGGTGCCCTTGATGTCTCCAAAGTGAAACAAATAATAAGCTGTTGGCAACATAAGACATTATTCTCCTTTAACGCAGTATAAGCTTGTTATGTTCCTATAGCCACATGCGATATCGAAGGGCTGCTCACCAACCAGAGATGAAGAGCTACTGCTTTTGCATCAGCCAGCACAACCCGTGCTGAGTGAACTGCACATTTGGTGAAGGGAAGAGCTGGGGAAGAAAAGTAACATTCATTTCCTCCCATTTTGAGGGAAGAGGCAAATTGTCGAAGTCACTGAAAGACTTTTTGAACCACTCCAGCCTTTTGGTAGGATTTTGCAAAAACTCACAAAAATTTCCAGTTTTATCTGGGACTCTTATGGCCATTATTTTCTGGCTGCCCCAGAGCTGGGCTCAGGAAATATAAAACAACACTTGGAGTGTTAAGAGGATGGTATTGGTTAAAAATTCTCACCTTTTTACTAGTAAGAAATCTGGACATAAAGGTAATGCTGCTTTAGGGCAAAAGGAGAGAAAAACGGATCTTTCTTCAGAAGTGGCCCAAGACTTCTAAACGAAGTGTTCCAGGAAGTTAGAAAACATCATAGCCTTCTACTCCAAATGCACCTTTTTATTTTTGTAACCCTGCCTGCAGTATGTCTATAAAGAAAAAACAAACCCCTCTTCTTGCCCTTCTAATGTGGGGCTTCCTCCTCTGGGGAACGCAATCACTCCATGCTACGCATGTGCACGTTGCCAGAGTCAATGAGAGCAGAGCAAAGAAGCTATTGTTGCTAGTAGTTCCACTGCTAAATCTTCATTTACATGATATTTTATAAGCAAATTTGAACCTTTCTTAAGCAAGCACATAGTTCAGGCTTGGCACTGTGCTAATACCTGCTGTGCAACTTCTGATCGAGCTTAGGACCCCAGCAGAGCAAGGTGGCATTTGTGTATGAAACGTTGTACTGACAGAATTTCAGTGGTACTCTTGGTGCATGCATGCCAGTACCAAGTGTAATTGTTATGGTAAGTACTCCTCTTATATGCTTTTATTGTTATTTTGAAGGGGAAGGTGGACCTAAATTACCCAGGGATATACCTGGAATAAAGGTGAAGTCATGACAATTTCCTATTTTGCTATATTATTGTTAATGCCTACGTATATTTATTTTATGCTAAAGCCTAGAAACTCAAACTGAGAACAGGACCCCATCACATAAGGGATAACAAGAGTTCTGGTCGAGGGTTAGGGCCAGACTGGCCACTGAATGCTGACAGATGCTCTCGGACACCTCTCCCTCCTCAAACAGGAAGGAAAAGGGAATGAGGCAGAGTCTTACGGATAGGAAAACTACAAAAGCTTTAATAAAACAATAATAAAAAAACATGTATACATATATACAAAACCAATTTCAAACTTTACTCCCGTCCCCACTATCCATCCCCACTGGTGCTGCAGAGCTGGTAGCACTGGGGCAGCCCCAGGCTCAGGGGCAGAGGGCAACCGGGCACAGGGGCAGGAACGCAGGACTGGGATGAAAGGATGAAGATCAGACGAAGTCCTCCTTGGACACCGGTCACTGAAGAAGAGAGCTTAACCTCCCTCAGCTTTATACTGAATATGACATATCTGGAATGGAATACTCCTGTCGGTCACCTCTCCAGTCTGTTACCCTCCAGAGGTTCCACCTTTGACTTCCTTGTGCCCCCTCTCACCACCCGGCCCCCCAGCCTGGCACACAGGAGCCAGCAGTGGCCTTGGTCGCTATAGAAATAAGTATCAGTCGAGCCTTTCTGCATCCCAGTGCCAGGCAGTGACTGTAAACATCAGGGGTTATCACTGTCAGCAACACTCCCTGTCTGCAAAAACATGCTGCCGGGGCAGACTTTTAGAAGAGACAGAGCTGGAAAGTAAAAATCACTAAACAGAATTGATTCTATTTAGCTCAAACCAGGAGAAGTTCATAGTAAGATTCAGTGCCCTGTCATGATCTAGGAATCTTGTTGCTTCACTCTTTATGGGTTGGAAAATTCCAGGTTCCTGGAGGTGGTGAAAAGATTACATATTTTAAATTGTGTAATAACACCTTCAATGACTATTAACAAATGAGGTCATACAGGGCCTGTTTGGAAAGTAAAGATGTGTCAGAAATGAACCCCTGCAGCATCCCTCAACTTCTGAAAGTCAAAAGAAATTTCTGAAATGACTCCAGTGGTTGCTTCGTGATGACATTTGCTTCTGTAACTTCAGTGGACGTTAGCTTTGCTGAAGTCGTGTTGCAATAAGTGAGACTACAGTATTACCAACCCTGAGTGCTAAAACTTCAGGAGCTTTGGCGTGTGGTGGTTTCTAGCAGCCATGGTCAAATGGGGAAAAGAGAGGGACTATGAACTGGCAAATCACCCCTGCTGTTACGTACCAGTGACATTTGGAACAAATGTGCCTTCTGCAGTACCCAGACAGGACCTACACCAGGGAGTTGGTTTTTGAAACAGTATTCTCTGTCTTCTTTTGAACAGACTAGTACCAGCTATCTCAGAAGAACTTCTACCTGAAAGCCAGCGTGGTTTCAGAGCCAACGGGAGTACCACAGACATGGTATTTGTTCTCAGACAGCTGCAAGAGAAGTGTAGGGAGCAGGACTCTATGTAACTTCCGTTGACCTCAAAGGACTCGATGTAACTTTCATTGTCCTCACCAAAGCTTTTGACACTGTGAGCAGAAAAGGCCTGTGGCAGATCTTGGAATGATTAGGATGTCCTCCAAGTTCCTCAAAATGATTCTCCTGTTACACGAGGATCAGTGTGGCCAAGTCAGAGATGGCAATGCACTCTCTGAGCCCTTCTCAATAACCAGTGACGTGAAACAAGGTTGGGTTCTCGCACCAACTCTATTCACAATCTTCTTCAGCATGATGCTCCAAAGGGTCACGGCAGACCTCGATGAAGATAACGGCATTTACATCCATTATCATACCAATGGTAACCTGTTCAACCGAAGGCGACTGAAGGCCCACACTGAGACCCTAAATCACCCTGTCCGCGAGCTGCTTATTGCTGATGATGCCGCCCTCGTTGCTCACAC
>NW_009694376.1:0-1999 GCF_000703405.1 Apaloderma vittatum
AATCCTGCCTCTGCCATCCCCGTCACCCGCAGAGGTGTCCCTGCTCCCAGCAGGGCTGGAGCCGCCTGATAAACCGGCAAAAAGGGGAAAAGCACCATCAGGGATTTGGGGAACGCTCATTTTTAGCTGCTCCCAGGCAACCGCTGCAACAGGCATCGGCGTTTCACAACCCAACCACGGACAAGGTGGGTGCTGGGGTGATTTTTTTTTAACAGCGCTGACGCACCTGCGTGTAAACGAGCCCAGGCAACAGCCCCGTCAGGAAAGTTCTATAAATACACCCGTGAGCAAGGGGTGTTACAGGGAAAACTCCCGGTGCACCGGCCAACCTGTAACTCCTTTGTTACCAACACAACTCTTGCTCAACTACGCGTGCACGCGCCGGCGACGGGCGCCCAATTAGGGAGTTCTGAATACCTGAGGCATGTGGTGGCTGTAGAAAGATGAATTAATTGGACCAGCTGATTGAAATCAAATAAAAAAACCTCAAGTAACTTGATGGGGTAGGTGCATTTTTTTTCCCCTCCAATTCCATTCTCACTGATTTTAGGTTTGGGGTTTGTTTTTTTTTTGCTAAACAGCAGATACCGTGACCAAGTACATCCTGGAATTTGCATCTTTTCTCCCAGAAAACAAGGAACGGCAGGTCCTGTTTAGGCTTTTTCCTCCGTCTTTCCGCTCAGCTCGTACCAAGGCAAGCAGAGGACGAAGATGAGGAGGAAGGCAGCTGCCACAGACCCGCGGTGCCCCGGGGACGTGCCCAAACCAGCTGCCAGGGGGGGCACCAGGCCAAAGCCCCCTGAGCCACGACACCACAACCCCCCTCCGGCCATCGGGGTGTGGGAACCTCAGCTACCGAGGGGCTTCTTCCAGTCGGAAAATCTCCCTGACAGAGAGACACAAACACCTTCCACCACCCCTGGATGGCAGCTGAAAAAGGAAAAAAAATAAAATGAATAGGAAATGGACACAAAGCGGCAGCGCCAGGGCAAGGTCCCGGGTCTGGGCAAGCAGCAAAAGGCTGCTCGGTCGTGCAGAACAAGCGCTTCCCTGTGCTAAACAGGAAAAATAAAAGTATGTTTTCCCATGCCCAGCGCTCAGGGTCAGACTCTAGGCGAGTTTTGGGACAAACACAGACCAAGCAAGTCCCGCAGCCTCGTCCCCGGCCCCGACCACCCCACCAGGATCCAACCACCCCCGCGGCCAAGAGCTTTGTGAGCACCGCCGGCGCGACAGATCTGAAAAATAGGTTTTTATTTTTAAACCAGTGGTATCGTGACATCTTATCTGGCATAACCAATTACAGCGAAATTCATGGGTAGAAACAAAATAGCAGATTTTTTTGTTGTTTTTCTTTTTTCTCTGAAGTGCTTCCTCCTGTTCAGTCGGGGAGGGGGGCACACCGAGGGTCGGGAGCGCATGCCCCGTGGGCTCCCGCTACAGCACGACTCCGAACGGAACATTCCCACTCACGCGCACACACACACACACACACACAACGTCTATATTTTTTTTTTTTAAAAATCTTCAGCAATATTTCCCACATGGAAGTCACACTTGTAGCATCTACACGTAAAACGGCCGATAAAAATAATCTCGCTGTAGGTTTACACAGTATTATCTACATTTTCAGTTGAACACCCAGACTGCGGGTCCAGCAGAAAAGGGAGGGGTTCTGCTTTGATTTTTTCATCGAGTTTTATCCCAGAGCGTGACAGAACTACTCTCTTCCCCTCGCCCCAGACCTTTATGAAGCGTTTGACCCGAAGAGATCACTGGGAAGCAGCCTAGGAAGGATTGATGGCTTCGTCACCCGTGCCCCATCCCTTTGTGCTGCCTCTTCAAACGCGGGGTAAAAACACCACAAACGGTTCCGCTCCGTCCCGTAGGTAACAAGAATACAAAATACTGCAAAAAGCCTCGCTCCTCACATCCACAGGTACGGGGGCCGCAAACAAAACGCCTAAAAATCGGCTCCTCCTAGAAGGGGGCTCCTGAG
>NW_009694377.1:0-872 GCF_000703405.1 Apaloderma vittatum
TAGCCGCTGTGGAGAGGTGCAGGATCAGGCCCCCAGCACCCTCCCAGCCTTTTTCCACCCACCAACCTGGTGGGCTCCCACTCCAGCCTCCCCTCACCTGGGATTCTTCGTGATATATTGCTCTATGATCTTCTGCACCAACCGCTGGATCTCCTCCGTGTTGCTTTTGCCTGGTGGGATGGAGCAGCGGGACCTCAGCCAGGCTGGGGGACCCCCAGAAAGCCCCCTCTCCCCGACCCTATCCTACCCCAGGACTCACCCATATTCCCGAAGACACCCTGATTCTTCAGAGCATCCGTGTAGGAGCCCGTGCTGGCGAAGGGTCCCGGCCGCCCGATGCTCCCTGACACCCGTGAGCCCACGGTGTCGGAGAAAGCGTTGATCTGCAAGGGGGGAGAGCAGGCGGTGGGTCTCTACCTCACCCCAGCTGTGCGGAATTTTATGTGGGCTTTTAGCACATGAGATTTCTTTCCGCGGGTGCATTTTCTTTTGCACGAGCACCTCGGTGCCAATGTGCGTTTGCAGAAGTGAAAAAATAAAAAAAATAAATAAAAGACTACACGCCCAGCCTCGTGTGCTCCTGGCACGGCCACGGAGGATTCCCAAGGAGGTTCCCCAGCAGCTCCCTCACCTTGGAGCCCATGCAGATGGCGAGCTGCTCCTTCAAGTGCCCAGCCTGCGCGGCGGCGGCTTTGCCCTTCTCCTCCAGCTCCTTGCTGAGCTGCTCCTTCTCCGCCAGCAGTTTCTTCTTCTCCTCCTGGCCGCCCTTGACCTGTTTCTCAGCGCTTTGCAGCTTCTTCTCCAACTCCTGCTTCTCGTCGGAGCAGTTGAGGCGGCACTGGAGCAGGTACATGTCGCAGACGCTTTTCCCC
>NW_009694377.1:1327-1540 GCF_000703405.1 Apaloderma vittatum
GCGCAGGCTGCAGTGGGTCTTTGAGGGGTGTTGGGGGTCTCCAAGGGGCTGGGAGAGGGAGTGCTTGGGGTGGGGGTGTCTCTCTCTTACCACTGCAGTTGGCATTGATGAGGCTGATGGTCATGTAGCACTCGTCCAGCTTTGTTTTCTGGTAGAAGACGATCTTCGGCATCACCTGCAGCTGGGATGGAGGGAGGGAGAAGGGGGAATGGG
>NW_009694378.1:0-1006 GCF_000703405.1 Apaloderma vittatum
CCCCCCTGGGGGTGGGGACAGCCCTCGGGTGTCCTGGTCAGGCCAGGTGACACCGGCACAGAGGTGGCACTCGTGGCTGAGCCCTCCCTACTCACCATCAAAGGGACCCCTGCCAGCACCCTCAGCCCCCGTTCTGCTCCCTTTGTAAAGGCCAGAAATAAAAAAACAATTCTACTTTTGTAAGATCAGTGTGTATTTGGCTGTTTTTGAATACGAGGGTGGTCCAGCCGGTCTCTGTCCATCCTCGTCTTCCCCTGGGGGGACCTCCCAGCATGGGACAGCACAGCCGCAGCCCTGGTGGGGTGTACTAGGCGGGAGCACCTCCCTGTCCCCTGAGGAATAAGCCCCCCAGGGTGAGTGGGGGGCCTGGATCCGTTCCCACTGTCCGTGCAGAACCACCCAGGTGCTGGTGTGGGACCCCCAAGGCTGCACAGGTGCCACCTGGAGAAGGTTTGGCAGGGCCACCAGACCCATGGGACAGCCATCGTGGGTGACACAACTCGTGCCACCAGGTGCCAGCTCTGCTGCTGGCGAGTGTACTCCTTTTTCAGAGGTGGCCACTGGACTTGCACTAGGGCTTCTCCAGCCAAAGCACCGGTGGGATGTCCTAGAGTGGACATGAGCCCTGACGGCCAGTCACACTGCTGGGGCTGCCAGCTCCACCACAGGTGACACTGCCCATGGACACTGGAGCAGGTGCTGGGGACACAGAGCTGGGGGTACCTCTCTGAGGTCCACAGGTGACCCCCATGACTGAGGTCTCCTCCTGGGAGCAGGTGCCAAATCCCACCTCGGCCACCGGTTGCCTCAGTGGATGGAGGGGATGGAAAAGCCTCTTCCTGGGATGATGTCCCCATCGGAGCATGTTCCATGTCCTTCTGCACCCAGGCCACCAGGTGAATCTACGCAGACGGGGCTGTGATGGGATTTTGAGGCCATCTGAGACATGGACACGTGGGTTTCACCAGGTGTCCGTCCTGGCTGTGACCAAACTGCTGTCCCCAGA
>NW_009694378.1:1553-2301 GCF_000703405.1 Apaloderma vittatum
GAGACCAAGACCAGGACCAGGACCAGGACCAGGCTGAGTTGGGGGCCTGAGACTCTGTGACAGGTGCAGATCCTTGTGAAGATGTGTAGGATCAAACCCACCCACAAGACTCCTGATTGCAGAGAAAATCAAGCAAAACCCCCAAACCTGGAGGCACCAGCTGGAGCCCGTTGGCACCCAGCCCTGGTCTTTAAACGTCCCCAGGTGGTGAGGGTGAGGGTGCTGCTGGGCCAGGGATGGGGCTGTGCTGGTGGGTGCTGGTCTGTGAGGCTGGCTGGGGTTGGCAGGTGAGTGGGGCTGGGGACCCCCTGCTGGTTGCGCTGAGGGAGGTGGGTGGTGGCACCCCTCCTGAGGTGCAGGACGGTGGGAGGTCCCTGGGGGTTTTGCCCTGTGCTGGCTCCTGAAGCCCTCCTGGACTTGCTGGTAGAAGTCCTCTTGGTGGAGAGGAGACTTCCTCGACTGACTCTGCCCTCCAGGACAATGGGTTTGGAGCAAGGAGCTTCCGTGCCCCAAGGTCCCAGCAGGTCTGTAAGGACCTGGTTTGGATGGGGGCACTAGAGCCACTGCTGGGGTGTGTGGCTGCTGGCAGTGGTGTCCCATCTCATGAGCAGCTTCTGCTCTGTCCCCAGCTTTGGCCAGTGTCACGGTACTAGGGAGCATGGTAGGTGCTGGGGACAATTAACCTTGTGTTTTGGGAGGGCTGTGGAGACCCTCGTGGAGCTGCACCCCCCTCCAGAACCCGCCACCA
>NW_009694378.1:2332-4924 GCF_000703405.1 Apaloderma vittatum
GAGCTGGGGGTAGAGCACCAAACCCAGCTGAGCTCCTGAGAGTTCTCCTCTCCTTCTGCTATGGTCACCCATCCTGCACGACTGTTGGGAGCATCTGAGGACCCGAATGTCCCTGCTGTGCCTGGGGCATGCTGCTCCAGCTGCTGGACACTCAGCTCCACTTGCTGAACCCTTCCCTTGCTGCAGGGACCACCATGGCTCCAGCTGCTTCAGAGTCCTCCGGTCACACAGTGGCGGGCTCAGTAGTGCCCTCAGGCATGGGGACAAGGGCTACGGCCCCTGTGCTTGCTGCTGCCACTGTGACTGGTGAGACTTACGCTCACCTTAGCTTGGAAGAGCCCATCATGAACTTCACCTTGAGGCTCCTCGATGGTGAGTGCTCTGGGTCTCGTGTTGGGTGCCAGCTTTGGGGGATGAGACCACAGGATAGGTCGAGCCAAGGCCCCTGGGGCTTGACCAGCGGTACCCATCTCCTGGCTGGTCTCAGCCTCGGACCCCACCACCAGAAAGTGGCCATCCCTGTAGGACCTCCCCTCCTGACCTTCTGAGGGATGTGGGTATTTGAAAATCCACGATTGGATTTGGGGGGGTTTCAGCTGCCCTGTGCCATTCTGATGGGTCATATGGTCCCTCTCAGCTCTGTGGGGGGGAGCAGGAAGGTGCTGTAGCTCTGAAGAGCAGGCAGGGAACTGGGCTGAGGTGACAAGAGCCAGGACAGCTCTTAGCTTCCAGGCAGAAGGTAGGCTTTGAAATTGGGGAGCTGCAGGGGTGGAGGCAAAGACACCTATGGGTGTTTGTGGCCTGCCATGTGTCTGATGCCCCTCTCAGTGGTGGGACAGGCTTGGAGGATGTCACACTGAACCCACCTCTCCTTCAGGGGACCCCAGCACCACGAAGAAGCTGCTGGTGCTCAGCCCTGGCTCTGCCATCCACCTGGAGGCCAGGGTCAACTTCAGGCCTGGCATCAACCTGAAGATTCACGTTGACCAGTGCTACTGGACCAATTCAGAGCAGCCGGGACAGTCCAGGAGGGTCTTCATGGTAGTGAACATGCACGGGTCAGTGCCTGTGGGGTAGGGACCTCTGATTCAGGCACACTGAGGTCCTGCAAGTCCTCCTGCTAGGGACGGTGGTCCAGGAGCTGGAGACAGCCTGGAAACGTCCCATGTTGCTCTCGTGCTGCAGGTGCCTGCACGGGCAGAAGCTGGGGAACGTGTCTGTCCAGCATTGGCAAGAGGGGTCAGCCCTCCAGCTCACCCTCCCAGCCCCCGTGCTTGAGGAGGAACCTGAAGGCACACTGAGGTCCTGCAAGTCCTCCTGCTAGGGACGGTGGTCCAGGAGCTGGAGACAGCCTGGAAACGTCCCATGTTGCTCTCGTGCTGCAGGTGCCTGCACGGGCAGAAGCTGGGGAACGTGTCTGTCCAGCATTGGCAAGAGGGGTCAGCCCTCCAGCTCACCCTCCCAGCCCCCGTGCTTGAGGAGGAACCTGAAGAGGTGAGGTTGGGGAGGTGTCCTTGGTGGTGGGATGGAGATGGGGGCTCCCAAACCACCACCTGCCCTGGGGCGTTCGGCTCCCTGCTGGTGGTGGTCTCAGCCCCACGGGGTTTGGTGGGAAGGGAGTAGGATCCCTGAAAAGGGACGTGGTGGTGGCATGTCCTGCACCAGGCTGCTGTCTCGGCAGGTCTACGTGCACTGCCTGTTGACGGCGTGGGGCCCCACCAGTGCCCGAGGGCACAGCACCAGGTCCTGCTTCTACAGCCAAGACACAGCCAGGTAAGCTCGGCCTCAGGACGCGAGCATCCATGGGCGCTTTTGGAGCGGAAGCCACTAGTCCTAGTCCAACCACCTTGCCCCGGTCCCAGTTACACCAGCTGGTCTGATCCCACCACTCAGTCTTGGTCCCATGGATGTTCCTGGTCCCACCTCATGGTCCTGTCTCTGGTCCCATCTGAGGGACCGTGCCAAGTCTTCTCCTGTGGGAGCCAAGTGGTGTCACCATGGTTCTAGGTCCCTTCTGGTGCAGATGTGTTGGGGAGGTGCTTGGCATCACCTGAGGGACATCTCTGGGGTGGCCAAGACCTGAAGGTCAAGGTCCAGGCCAAGACCTGCAGGGATCTACTGGCCTGGCACCATGTGGGTCTTGTGGTGGAGGGTCCTAGAGCCCCTGCCAAGCGATGACCTCTCC
This sequence comes from Apaloderma vittatum, assembly GCF_000703405.1. NCBI lineage: Eukaryota > Metazoa > Chordata > Aves > Trogoniformes > Trogonidae > Apaloderma > Apaloderma vittatum. Next base: position 4,518 of record NW_009694378.1, read on the forward strand.
TCCCAGCTGGCACAATGCAGAAGATCCTTCCTGGAGCGCCCAGTGCCGCTGCTGTGACACCGGCTGTCCCCCTGGTGACACCTTGCCCGGAGAGCTGCCAGGTACCAGGGTTGGGATGTGGTGGCCCCATGTGGTTTTGGGGTCTTTGAAGGGGGAATTCTAGGGTTGGGATGTGCCCTGATGTCCCCCTGCAGGGTTCCCGGGAGAGGGGATGCTCCACTGGGTGACAGTTGGACCATTGCTGGTGCAGAAGGAGGAGGTGCCATGGTACAGAGGTGAGTGGATGTCCCCAACCCTCTCCCCATGGCCCCATCACTCCAGGCACAACCCCTCCACTCCCTAATTTTGGTTTTCTTTGCCATCCCCAGCGCCGTGCTGCACGGTACAGAGGTCCCTCCTGGTGGGGC
>NW_009694379.1:0-1885 GCF_000703405.1 Apaloderma vittatum
TGTGGGTCACTCCGGGCTTTATTCCTTCTTTTTGACTCACATCATGCCATAGGTTTTTCTCGCTTTTGGTGAGGGGAGAGTGAGGCTCTGAAACCCCACCCACCTGGGTGCACCCTGTCTCTTCGGAGGGTGCTGAGCACGCTGCCTCCAGCCCAGCTAATAAGTCCCTACCGCTAATCATTGCCCCCCCGCGCCCTTGGGGGGCGGCTGACACCCTGCGGGGACACCGGGGCCCGGCCGGGCGCTGCCCGTCCCTCTGCTCTTTGTAAGGCCGAGTCCCAGCAGACGTGTCATCTCCTGTCCGGGCACATCCCGAGTTCAAAGGGTCCTGTAAAAAAGCAGACACCAAATTTCCCATCCCATTGTCCATATTCTTTGCACACTAGCTTTTCCTCTCTCATTCATGAGTGCTTGAAGCAGGGTCAGACTCCTCCCAAAGAAAGGAATTATTTTAGGGAGAATGGAAGAAAGGACTTTTGTTCCAAAAGCAGGCACCCATTTACAGAACTAATTAATTTACTTGTGTAACATGCTACCAATCTACTGCACGAAACAGGGGCACAGGATACAGACAGAATAATGAACTGCAGGGTGGTGGGTTTTTTTTCTGCTGTCATGCTCACAGCCTTCCTTTTTTTCTACTGGCACCCATTTGTCTGACTTCAAAATTTAGGGAAAGTGCTGGAAATTGATATGCCATACATGGTACACAACTGTCGCAGCTGAATCCAGAGCACTACCTGCCTGAAAGGAAAATGAAGCTACCTCCTAGCCGGCGTGTGCCTACAAGCTACACGTCTGAAATGCTTTGAAGCGTACATTAGAGCCATTTGTCTAGATTTTCCTCGTGTTTCTTACAGCAAAACTAACAGTTCCTAGCAGGCAGACCCAAGAGCAGCAAGACCCAGAGGAGATGAGGGTTCAGGCACTCAGCAGCAGCAGACACCCCGTCCCACCGCAGGCTCCCATCGTGCGAGAGCATCTCTGGGCTACAGCTGCAGATGTGCTCCTGGTGACGCAGCAGAAGGGAAGCTCCGGGGACGGGTGTGCCAGCCCCGAACCTCGCCAGGCAGAAGCTGGGGGCAAGTGAGCAGCTCCCGGGACACCCCTCCTGCGGAACAGCCGCCTCCGGCTCCTTCAGCCGGCGACGGAGGGGTCCCGCGCAGATCTCTGGTGCCTTCTAACGGAGAAGAGGCAGGGCTGAGACAAATGAGACGCTGTCTGTGCCTCCACCGCAAACAGAAACCCTTCGTCCCACCCCAGCCTCACGCGCAGGACAACGCCCCCAGGAGGGAGGGAGGCATCTAATTGCTGCCACTGAATTATAAACAAAACAACAACTATTCAGCCAACTATATTTTTGTTTCAAACACTGAAGCAATTTGTAGCAATGGCTTCCAGAAATAGAGAAGTTTGGACATATTTACAGTATGTATTTCCCAGAACCTTAAGCCCTAAAAAAAAAGTGAAATTGTACTTAGCAGTCATATTTCAGCTATAACTCTCTGGTGAATTTTAACGTTAAGGTTTGTGTTCGACACGTCAGATTTTAATATCTACTCTTGTGGTTAAAGTGAGGTCGCTGTCCCAGGAGTGTCCAAAGCTTCTTCTGAATTAGAGGTATTTTGTATGCTTTGCAGGTGGAGGCTTGCTCAAAAGCACAGGTATCGGTGTATGTATTTAATCGAGCTTAAAACTGGTATGTCGGATATTTTAATCTGCTTCGTGTGGTTTTCTCACGCTGCCAGCCCAGTAGCACCTCCTGCAGCTGCTGCGTGCCCCCGCCCCGCCCCGTGACAGGGTCACCGCACACCGATGTTCCCCACTCCCGCAGCACCTTCCCGCACCAGATCCCCCTACCCGGAGCCACGGCCTGTGGTGAGCT
>NW_009694379.1:1912-12894 GCF_000703405.1 Apaloderma vittatum
TTCTTCCATCCCCAGCGGTGGATCCGGCAGCCGGTGCCCCCGCTGCTCTAGGGGGGCGCGGACACCCGGGGCTGCTTCCCCGCAGCACCGTCACTCCCACGAGTGGGAAGAGAGGTTTTTCTGGGTGGGCAGGTCTGTCCCCGGTGCAGCTGATCCACCTAACTCCTATGGAAGCAAAGGCTCATTTATTCCAGGTGAGGATCAAACTGCTGCTTGTTAACAAACACACAGACAGTCCTCTCAGGGGGTGGGGAGGAATCATATTATTCCTCTGAAGGGGCCTTAAAACTCATGAGAGATGAGATTTGCTTAAGAAAAATCACGAGAGGAGACTCCTTCTCCTAGGACACAACTTCAAGTGTGACAGTGCACAAAAAGATCGTTGTCTTCAGCAGATCATGTGAAAGAGTGCCAGTATCATATGCTGGCTTGAATAAAAGGCTTTGGACAGCTCTAGGCAGAGATGGACAAGCTAAACAGTAAAATGCCTTGTTAGGGTTTGAAGGGGTTTTTTAGTTTATATTTGACAGATAAATTTGCAATCTATATCCTCAAGAATTAAATGGTCCATGCCTGGGAGGTATAAAGTCCATTAGACAGTATTCTGAATACTTCCAATTTTTAGAGAAATTGTCTCCTTTAAGGTGAGAAAGCTGCACTTTCAAAGCAAGCAATCTGCAACAGGGTCTTCCCTGGAAGAGCTGGAGCTCATACACAGGCTGGTCAGCCTTCACAAAAAAATAAAATCTGTTCTTATTACTTTTTTTTTTTGCATAATCATCTTACATTATAGCTTGATCTTTTTCTTTCTTTCTTTAATCCATTTTTTAGCTTCCTGAGTTCATACAAATGCAACATAATTATTCCCCAAAACTTTTAGCAGGAAAGGCTCCTCACTGGCTTTTAGGAACTGCACATTGCTGCCCATGTTCATGTTAGAGTTCAGCTGATTAAAATGTCAAATAGCTGTCACATACTGGAAGAAAGACATCTGGAAAAGTTCCTTAAACAGGCACAAGGTTTCATCCTCCATGATACCTGTGTCCTGGATCTGGTGTCTGTAACAATGGCCCAGGTAAACTGAGCTTGCTTTCCGACAGGCATCGCCCTGTGCCAGCCTCACGCTGGTTTGCTCCAGACGGCTGCGGCCACCCTGCGCCCTCCCAGGGTGGGACCGACCCTTCTGGACTGAGAGTGTGCTCAGACTGAAACACCTGTAACTGGTGGCAGAACTGGTTGACAAGCTCCGGGTTCTGTCCCTGGGCTGGCTGCTCAGCCACAGGGAGGGCATTGCTGGGCTTTAACTAATCTCCTGCAGCTTTTAGCTTTTGACATCACGTTAACAAAGGCGGCCAGAGCCCATTAACAGCACCTTTAAAAAACCTAACCCATCTGCTAAAGCATCATCAGAGCACAGCCATGTTTTCCCTTTTCAGTTAGGCTGCCTTAAAAAACAAGCAAACAAACAAAACAACAGAAACCCAAATCTGAAAGTGAACTCCCAAAACAATCAAACAATAAAAGCTCTGAGCTTTTATTGAGGAAAAGACAATTCCGTCATTTAAAAGCTGTCAAGGTGAAACTGGCATTTCTACAGACAGACAGCCCAAATTGCTTCCCAGTTAGGTCCCGTTCACACTCCGCTAAGGAGCAAAGTGGGACTGGCAGTGGGACTGGTAGCCCGTCCTCTGCCGGGATGAAACCCTCCCTGAAGCAGGACTGCAACTCAGGCATGCCTCTGCAAAACACCAGTAAGATGAAACCATGCGCTCCTGAAACCTTCCTTCCCTGCACACCCAGAGGGACAGGAGAAGAAACCAAAGCAGGCTGGGTGCTACCGAGCAGGATTTCAGCATCTCAGGTACCAAAATGTCATCACGCAGATGCAGCCACACACTTCCATGGAGGGTTGTAGCTATGCATCCAACAATTTGCATGCCTTGCCTGCAGTTTGTTGAACAATTAAATTCGTACAAATGAGGTAACTGGCGGGGGGAGAGCGGGGGGAAGAGCATGGTCAGCTCTGTCCTATGGAAGCACAAAGTCCGCCAATGTAGCAGAAAGCATTCCTGGGTTGAGCTGAGGTTTCGGCAGTGCAGAATTGCTGATGTCCTGGCAGTATCATGGGTTTGTTTTGTTTTACAAAGTACTGGGGTTCCAAAATTGCCACCGTCAAACAGAAAGCATCCTGGACATCCTTTTCATAATGCAAACCACAGTATTCAGGATCTCAAATTAAAAGAGAATCATTGAACACAGCAAACCCTGCAAGATTTGGGTTGGGGTCTGGACTCTAGTTTGGAGAACGCACTGACTAAGGGCTTGGCCGGGCTGCAGCAGGTGACATGATGGGACTCTTCTGCTAGAGGTCACTAGAGCTTAAGGCAGAACAGGATCTCAGACTGAAGTCACTCCAGAGGGAGGACGTGCTCTACAGCGAAGACTACTGGATAAAAGCTTTTATATATTAACGGTAAGAATAAGCGAAGCTCTATATCCCTTCTGTAATTCCACTCCTGGGAAAGAGATTTCAATGCTTTGCACGAATCCACTGGCAGTGCAGTGTCCTTGTCCCTGTCTCTGTAACATATGGCCAGTGCACCAGGCTCTCCACTTTACCTTTTCATCTTCTGCTAACGTGCCTTTACGGTACAGAGCAGGCTGCATTTCGCTTTGAAAGGGTCAACACTGAATCCCAAATACTTATAAATACGCCCAAACCTGAAGAACAAAAAGTGTTCCATGGAGGGCTTATCAATATGTTACAGTTCACTAAACTAGTTTACGTTACAGGTTAAATTTATGAGTGTAAAATGTGCATCTCCTGCTGCATGTGTAACTTCCTAACAGTGAAGAACACTGCCAGCAAAAGAAAAGTTCTGTAAACTCCCTTCCAAAACAAGACACAAGGAGACAACCTAAGTAGTTTAAAATACAACTTGATAAATCTGTAAACAGGATCACACAAGTGAGATGCACTAAAAGCACCTGGGTTTTGCTGACCCTCCCATGGTGAGAGTACTCCTCAGGGAGAGGAACCTCTGCTTCGTGCTCCTGATGCGGGACAGCAGCTTGGGGCAGGAGGGACAGAGGGGGGAGTGGGTGTCAAATACTTGCACCACACTTCTCTGTCAACAGCCAGAGCTGCGAAAAGTAAGAGTGCAGCAATGTGTTTGCTCTGTGCTCAAGCAGCAATCACACAGACTTGCACCTAGATTTCTCCTACTTTAATTCACAGTGGAAAGAAAGCAAAAATGTAACTCATGCAGACACTAGTGACACCTGTAGTTCTCTGTCCATCCTTTGCAGAATGACCTGAAACTTGAAGGAGCACGCTTGCTGAACCTGCTTCTTAGCACATGTATCTGCACCGTGTTACCCAGGTCCCCCCTCATTTCCTACACTACACTATCAGAAAGTAAAAAGCCAGCACAAAGATTTTAGTCCCCAAAAGCAGGTCCACTCTGTGGCTGCTGGACACAATGCTGACCACCTAATTTTCGTTTTGTTAAATATTTAAAAGTCTCTCCATAGTATTTACATTACAAAAAAACAATTAGGGGAAAATCATAGTATGGAAACAGAAGTTTTAAGTAATGTGTTAAGTAAATTTCTGCAGAAACAAATGCTTTAGGAGTAGCTTTGTGTGAAAAAAAAAATAGTGATTGTGTAACAGGTCTTCCTCAAGGAGCCGCAATGTTAACAAAAACTAATGACTCACAAGGTTAGTTTTACAGCAGTGAGAACAGAGGCACAGGGAAGTTAACTCTACGGTCACATGATGTGCCGACAGGTGGGCTGGGAAGTAAAAAATACTCTTATTCTCATTTCTTTTAACTAGCATATACTGCAACTTCACACACCAGAAAGCGTTCTCTGCGTACATCACCCATTCCCATCAATATTAACAGATTGTCAGCTGTGACTCAAATAGATGCTTTCCCGCTGGTGTACAGCATTCATGACTCACTTCGCTTCAGGACTGAATGCGATGCAGTTAGCAGCAGACATGATAAAACTAATCAATATCCATGCACAGCCTTTCCCCGAGCATATTTGATTTTTGAAAGAGTTCTTCAAATTCTTAGAATAAAAAGGCATTTAATTTGCATGCAAGGAAGAGAGAGACCAAGCTTGCAGGCAAGCTTTTTTTATACATCAATATCCCAAGACATGTACTTCATTAGTGAAACCCTATCGCATAGCAAGAGCTGGTGTTTTGAAAGAAACAGTCCAAGAATTACAGTGAGTGCCTACCTCCTCCCTCTCCCCACGGAGAGCTTTCCCTTGAATTTATTTCCTTCCAGACACACTCCACTCTGTGGTCACCATCAGATGTTGGCTCCGATGAGTTCTGTCCCCAGCCCTGACAGCCACCGCGCAGCACCACTCCGGGGCACCTGATAGGGGCAGCCCCGGCACGGCCACTGGCCTGGCACCTGGCACTGCTGTGCCCTCCCCAGCGCCACCGGGTGTCGGGGTGCTCTGTGACCAGGCAGAGTATGGGGGTTTCCAAGACACTGCTCTGGAAGTAGTTCTTGGAAGTGACTGAGGCAGCTTTGCTGCTGCGTCTGTCATCAGGCTCTCATACCACTTCTGGGCCCACAGTGAAGATCCTGGTGAGCTTACATCCAGCCCTAAAGGATCACCTGAATGCAAGCCAGGAAGATGCTGGTTCTGTTATTTGGGGCAGTTTTCATGTACCTGTGCAGACTCAAACATTAGAGAAGATGTGAGGCTGACTGCCACAGCAGTCAGAGATTAAAAGTGGAAATCAGTTCTGCATAATTTTTCTCTGTGTTTTGGACACTTGTGATGCAATGACATTTCAGCCGTGAAAACTGTGCGTGCAATCGTGTGCTCATGACCTTTCAGATATATATGCACACCTTATATATAACCTGCTTTTCTTTCGTAGGTGCTTAATATTTTGAAGGGTTAACATGTCCAACTTCTCATTCCCACTGCCAAGACCTCTTCATGAACATCTTCAGCAGCAGCTGTTCCCAAGATGCTTTGGAAACACAGAGAAAATGTCATCAAACACATGGTTGTCTGTGTCTTCTTCAAGACAATCATACAGAACAAGACAGATGTGTTTACAAGCATAGAAATCTCAGCAAAACACTAGTAGCTGAACATCATTAAAAACATTAGACAGCTATCATACATAGATGTTAAATGACATTAATAAAGCTGCAGTGTAAGGCAATTACAGGTTACCAGGTGCAAAAAATGAGGATTAAAGGCTCAGAGGAATCTGGTGGTGGTTGCTCAGGAGGAGAAGTCAGGGCGAGCAGCAGACCTGACCGACCTTGGCAGTTCCTAGAGCAACTCCTGCCCCCTTGTGCACAAACCCTGTGCCCGATCCTGAGCGATGAGGGACGTGGCAAGCCTTTGCTCGGTAAAACCACGCTCAGTCCTTTAGACAAATGTTATCAAATAGTAACTATCAAAGTCAAATGAAGGTCTGACTCTTGCAGTGTACCTGCAATGACAAAATATTAAATAAAAAAACGTTAGAAACAGTAAGGAAATAACAACAGCATCAACCTTAAAAAAGAGGGATTTGTTCATTTGTTTGCTTAGGTTAGAGAATCAGTGGCATTATTATTGTCATGGCTGTGTAAAGAAAATCTTACATACAAAAACATTATTGCCCCATACGGGCTTGATTGCCGTACTTGCTTTCCAGTGTTTACAATTTGCACTTTAAATCTCCGAGGAAAAAATTCGCTGTAACAGCTGCTGATTTATATGGTCTAACTTGCATAAAAGCTCTCCCTCCTATCCTTGAGGGAAAAGCTTGAGTAAACATGAGCCAGGGAAATCTATTCCCTCAGAGAAAGTCATCTTCTGGCAATTGAAAAACTCGGTCGGTTGGGAAAGTCATTTCAGCATTTCAGTTTTTTCCCTGATGGGTAGATCTAGTCGTGGTGAAACCAGAGACACCCTGGAAAGGACTGCAGGGCTGTTCTCTCCCTCTCTTCAGGCCAGGTCCAACGTTAAGACCTGGTTTTGTAGATGTCTTTTTTTTTTTTGCATCTTCCTGTCACATTCTGTAGGTGTTCCCATTGTTTGTACATCTCAAGTTATGAACCTCACTAAACTGAATATTCTTTCATAATCTTACCAAACTGACTCCTACCACCAGATTCCAGATCTTTTCATACTCTTAAAACTCCAGTTTTCCTCTGTATTTAGCTTGAATCATCCATTAAAGCTCATTCTGGACTTTGCATCTATCATACATTGAAGATGATTAAGTTACTTTTAATACATATTATCTATATTCAGCTGTGCTGATAGAGAAAAACTTATCATGATTTAAATAAAACCAAGCAGAAATCTCACAAAGACATCTGGACAGACCATGAGATTGTCCAGTTAACTCAGTTATACCTCCTGCTGTACATATCTCCCCATCCCATGTTTTCTTTGTCTTTTGCAGGAAGTAACAAGTTCGAGTCTCCCCATCTGAGCTTGGCACTGCACTCGCCGACGGCAAAAGGCTGAGACGTTCTGTGCCGCCGTTCACCAGCGTGTAAAATGGGAGAGGTGACGTCTCCTGTCCTCGTGGCTCTGTCGTGCTGCTTTCTTCATGTCTGGAAATTGCTTTGAGATAAAATGTGTGTTAGGATAAAAGGAAGCAAGTTGTCCTTTGAGGCATGGATATTTTGTGCTACAGTGAAACATTACAGAGAGGGAAATCCCGCTGAGCTGTCAGGAAAATGAGGAGCAGCAGTAGATAAAACCCCAATTTCTCTCACAGTGGCTCACCACTCAGTGCTGCTACAGCAGCAAGCACCGTTGAGTGCTACAGCTGAATAATACGCCTTAGAACAGAAATACCCGTAGTATTCTTTTAAAGCAACTATGGTGCCCTTTGCCAGTTCGAGGCAACTGTTGATTACAATGTTACGGTGTCCTGGAAAGTGGCTTTATTCTGTTGACTTCATTGCCAAGCGCTCCACAACTACACTGACCATAGATGGGGGAAAATTTTGCTGTTGTAGCAAGAGTAGTTGTATTTTTGTCTCTTCCATTCTGCCTCTACCAGTGCTGGGGATGACTGGGGCATTAGTATTCTGATGAAGAGAGGCTGTGACAAAGCCTGTGACTGCGGGGCCTCCTGCCTCCGCTGTGCCGCTGCCAGGGACGCGAGAGGCTGGCTCCGATGGCTCTGGTCCGGCGCGCCCCTGCCGTGGTACGGGCAGCTCCGACAGACGGCGATTCATCTGCCCGGCTGTGCGGTGCCGGCTGTGCCCTTCGCATGGAAGAATGATTCCAGGTGAGCAAACACGGACCTTCACGCAGGGCTTGCAGATATTTGTGTGCCGATTTGCACCTGTATGTGTGAGCGTTCATTTAAAAAGGACAAACTATATATTAATGTGGTGGTATCTTGTCTTCTTTCTGCATGTGTTTCCTCGGCAGGATTTGGAAACCTCATGCAGGATGTGCTGTGGTGCTTTAGTCAAGTAAAAGGAACTATAGATATCGGGGTGACAGAAGGTAAGTTTACTCTTTCTTTGGTTGCTATGATCAGAAATAACTTGTTTGTGTGTAACTGAAGGCTATAAGCTTTTTTTTTTTTTGTATTTGAGACTCAATGCTGGAGATTTTCTCGTGGAGTAACCTGGACTCACAGGACAGTACAGACTGATAGATGATACTTAGGTCATCCTGGTTTCAGTGAACCAGGAGCAAAAGAAGGGTGATGACATTGATCTAGTAACCAGGTACAAATGGCCTCACCATGGCTGAGGAGAAAGCTCGGGAGAGCATTTTAAGTACAGGATTGGGCTTTTGGACTTCAGGCGGGTTTTGTGTTTGTATGTGAATGTGCATGTGTGTGAATTCAGATGTACATACACATGAATTATATGTCATAAATGTTCTTATGTCATGGATGCCTCACCTTCAGCGGAAGTTTATGCATAAGCAGTTACTTTTATGCTGATCTTTGTGGTACGTTTGGAACTCTTGGTAACATCCAAGCATGCTGAATTTACAAAATGTAATTTCTTTAGTTACTGGAATGCAGGCAGGTGGGTATGATCGGGTGAGAGGAGATGTTACTATTATGTTTATAATGATCTGCATCTTTAAGTGTAGAAGAGCCTGCCTCAGCAGCAGGATGGATTGTCATTTTGCTTTTCTAATGATACTTAAGATGGTGCTGAAAATAATTCTATATTAATTCTCTGATAATACGCTTGCTCTTTTCCGTGCACATGTAAAACCGCATGAACAGAGATACATACAAACTTTCTCATTTTGCTCTTACCTTGTTCCTTGCTTTCCTTAACTCGGAATGTGGTATAGTAGTGTGGGGTTCTTGTCCTGATGAAGCCAGTGGAGTAATGGATCCTTTAACTCTACACAACCGTGTGAATGAATGAGCTCTCTTGTGCACAGATGGGAGGCCTGGGACATCTTTCAGCTGCACAAACAAACCCTGATTTCAGTGTTAAATATGAAGTAAATGGTGTTGCTGACTGCCATTGTGGTGCCACAGCACTCTGAACTATATTTCAGTACTACTGAAAGGAAACAAGTTTTAGAGATCTTGCCTTACTTTGATATATGGGTAATCAGCAGGCTAGCGTAGAAGCAAGATTAGTGCAAATTTAAGAGGTGGGATTTTCTCTAGTGCTCTCGAGCCTCAGGATCTGTGGTGCAGAGCCAGGAGAGCAGTGGGAAGCTTGTGAAGGGCAGGTCCCGGGCAGTGGAGGTGAGGGGGTCAAGGGCAACCCTAGGAGGGGGGGCTGCCCTGCCTGGGGGCTGTCGGAGGCAGGCTAGGCATCAGCACGTAATGCTCAGCCGTGTTAAATTAGTCAGGTGTAAAGCATACATATAATAAAGTTATCAAGTGGAGGAATGTCACATAAATATTAAAATGGCACACATCCAAATGTGTGACCAATAACTCCAAATCAAATATCTCAGCCTTGAATGATGGTCTGTGGGCTCACCAAGCTGGCTCAGAGCCTGGCATGTGCTCTTCTACATCGGTCTTGGTTTTGTGTTTCTTGCCAGTTAAGTGCAAATATATATCCTGATTTTTGCTTGTGATGTGAAACTCAGTTTGTTAATGGAACCTAAAAACTGAGTATAAATATTTGAATAGATCCAAGCCATAATAAATGTAATTTGGTGTCGATGGTTTACATGATTTTCATGAGATGGAATTAATCTGTTTCTTAGGGACTGTTTCTTAGGGAATGTTTAAGTGGAAAAAATATTTTTTCTGTCAGTACAATGGAATCTATTACATCCATGCACGTGGTGGAAGACAGTATTTGCAGATTTCAGACCTACAAGTAGGTCTTAGATATGGCTTCTGTTTCAAGCTGACTCTGAGTTCCTGGGTAAACCTGAAGCAAGTCATTGTACAGCTCTGCGTGGGTAATATTTGTTCCGGAGGCTCACATAACCTCTGGCTCTGTGTGATCTGCATCTGTATCCATACGGAGGCCAGACAGACAGACACAGAAACCACAAGGATGCATACAAACAGCTAAAAAGGCATAAAGAGAGGAGAGACACAGGTTTTGGAAGAGACACACTCCTCTATCTAGGGCTATGATGGTAATATTGTAAGCAGAACTGGGGCAAATCTCTTTCTGGGCTCTTAAACACAGGACCAAGACAGCTGAGTCGGGACAGCTGAGGGACACTCTATTGTTCCTTTGTAGAAGGTGAATGGTTTCTCCAGAGCTGTTCTCAGCTGGTCTGACCTAGGCATGGCCCCGGCCTTGTCCAAAGGCATCCTGCTCCGGAGTACGATTTCACCTAGCTGCTTGGAAATTCACATTCCTCCCCAGGTTTTGTTATACTCTATTATGAAAGTGGTAACTGAGCCGCTGTGATCATTAGAGACATGTAATTGCAGTTTTCACATCTGTGATGTGGTTTAATTATGCGTACTGCACCTCATTCCCCTGTAATTTCAGCTGGGGATGACATCCCTCACTCTCTCAAGCAAACCCATGTGTAGTTTCTGGTGCAGTTAAACAGCAGTGTTTGCCTCACAGTCGCTTACATTTCCAGCATACCAAATAATATCATTGTGTGAGTCACATGAACGCAAAAAGTGACTTTCCATGAAGAATGCTTTATAAAATACTGTCTCTTTATTTAATGTCTTGTTTCCTGAGATGGACTTGAGGTACACAATAGTACTTGGTCTTCAGCCTTCACTTTTGTGTGCTGCAATCAGAGTGAGCCATCATCTCTAAGCAGGAAAGTTTTGCATTGCTTGCAGATCACACCTGGTTTAGTTTGATTTTTCCCCACATCCAGAGAGGGTATTTGGAATATAAACAAAGATTTAAAGGGAAATTGAAAGCGTCTCTCTTCACTGGCACAGGTGCTTTGCATCTTGTTGGTATAAATGCAGTCATGCTGTCACCTGCAAACAACAGCAAAATTAGACAGATTGCAGCCAGATGATGAGATCAAAGAGCAAAATGACCCTGTGCTCTGTAGGAGGCAACAGCAGCAGGCAAGGATGGTCCTAAACCAAAATCTGGAGTTTCAACCAGCAGGAAAACTGGGGGTGTGAGCATCGGCCGCTTGTCATGTAATTTCCTACCAACCTGCTATCTCGTTAGTGTGATATTTTCCATTATGTGCACCTGAGCAGGCCCGGTCAGGGCAAGCTTGGAGTGCACTTACTTGTTAGAGATTTCTGCCTTATGGAGTGAGTTGTGACTGCAAAAGCACTAGAAATAGTGATCTAGCTCTGTTCCGCTTCTTAAATGATGCAGCTTTAACTGGGTACCAGAGCATCTGAATTAAGAGCAGTGCCTGGGAAGAATGTGTAATACAGCAAAATGCGGGTTTGCTGTGGTTTGATTTGCGTGCTGTGGTTTGTAGCTGGCCTTTTGGTGTCTTTTGGGTCCTCCCGGATCTCGAAGTGCCTCCTGACGGCTGCGGACCGGGCTGACCCGCAAAGCGATCGCTGCCAGCGGCGA
>NW_009694380.1:0-1695 GCF_000703405.1 Apaloderma vittatum
TGCATCAGTGAGCCCTAAACGGCCCCTACACGCAATTAAAATAATTGGGTGCGTACCTAGCTCTGATTTTGCTTCCCCCCCCTTCCGCCGTTGCTTTTTCTCTCTTTTCCTTCATCTTTTGTTCCATCTCGGCAGCTCCTCGCACACCTTCCTGTCTGGCTCCTCGTGGAGCCGGTGCCGATGTGCTGCGCGGGGCGATGCCCCTGGACTGGGGGGGTCCGGGGCCGCTGGCCTCGGGCTCGGCACGGGCGCAGGATGAGTTCTCCGATGCGGGAGCCAGATGATATTCCAGCCCAGGCCCGTGAAATATAATGAAGGCCCAAGGGACTGTACCAGCTCCTTGGTTAAAAATGATGCTGTTATATTTAGACAAGGTAACTAGAGGCCCCTCCGGACAGTGAGGAGTACAATTTTTTGTTTAATGATTCCATAATCTGATATAATATCGGGCCTGTAAGACATAATGAAGACCTGGGGGAGTTTACATCTTTGCAGCATTAAAGGGCCTCTGCTCGGGGACACAGACAGGTGGAGGTTTGAACTTTGATGCAGTCAAACATGTTTTTCTCCGGATTTGTTTGACATGATTGAGAGGGAATCCAGCAGCCGCAGGGAGAGGGGAAAATGGTTGCAACTGCGGCAGCGCTTAAACCGAACCCAGGCAGCCGGTTTGCTTGTGCCGAGGGTGGATGCCGGGAGAGCTCGGGGGGTCCATCCAGGCTCTGGTGTGCTGGGACTTGCACGGTCACCGTCACAGTCATGGTGAGGTGGCAGCGATGCCTCCGGCGAGGAGAGGCAGGGGAAAGGCGCAGCCTTGATGCGGAGTTGGGCTGCTCCTGCCTCAAGTCAACTCGAGTGTTTTTGCCACCCCTCGAGGGGGAGTTTTTCAGGGTTTCTGGGAGTCCCATCCCTCCCTGTGGGAGCCCTGGTAACCACACACGGCTTATTCGGTGACCGCCAGGCAACAAGGGTGACATTTGCCCAAAACACGACACCAAACGTGTCCAGGACCAGCATCACCCATAAATCATAGAATCACAGAACAGAGCTGTAGAGCCATTCTTTCTGTGTCCATTTTGGAGCTGACCCGCATCTGGAGGGCTTGTTCCCCACCCTAAGGGACCAGTGGCGACGCCTCCGTGGGTGCCACCATGTCTTGGTGAGGAGGAAAGCCTCCGGTGAGAGGGTGAGAGGCCGCCGGTGCGGCGCTGGATGCGCTGGGACCGTCCCCGGTTTGCGCATGTCTGGGTTTCAGTGCCGGGAGATAACCTAATCCCATTTAGGCTTGGAGAGAGCTGGCGGATTCCTCCCCTGGGAGCCAGCGCGCGGCGGGGGGTGGTCTGTAATGAATTCCTATCATTCCAGCACAAAGGTAGCTTACAGGAGTGCTCGCTGCAGAAAATATTAGGGTCGCTGCCCTATCATCCCTCGGAGACATCCGTCGTAGATCAGTGATTCCTGCCTGCTGACAGGCAGGCGGTCCTGGGAGGGCAGAGCAGGCCTTGTCTTCCCCGGCTCCCTCCTTCGCAGAAAATGCTTTTTCTGCCAAAAGCAGGGTTTTCAGGCTCTGCTCAGGGCTGCGTTCACCCGCGTCACCCTCCCGGGCGGGTGCGTGGCCCCACGCCGGGCATCGCTCCCTGGGGCAGGCTCCCGTCGCGCCCTGGCTTGTCGCTGGTTCGCGTTTCAGCAGCTCCT
>NW_009694381.1:0-302 GCF_000703405.1 Apaloderma vittatum
GCCTCCCTTTCGAGAAATGACCCTTGGCTCCGGAGCCTCTGCAGATCCGCTGATTGCCGTAGTGGGGCAGGGAGAAGCAGCTGAGTGCTTTGTTTTTGTGTTGTGTTTTTTTTTCCGGTGCTCCTGTTCCTGCTCGATGCTGGGGGTGGATCCTGAGATGTGAGCGACCGTTTCTGGCAGCAGCTGTGCCCGGACACGCTGGGAGGGGGGTGGGAGGGTGCATGGGCAGCTGTGCGCACAGCTGGCTGCAGGCCAGCGCAGCTGGGGGACACGCAGAGGAAGGCTGGGCAGGAGAAGCAGCC
>NW_009694381.1:415-12241 GCF_000703405.1 Apaloderma vittatum
GGGTGAGCCAGGCCGTGCGTGGAGCAGCAGGTCTGGGAAGGACCCGTTCCTTTTTCTTTCATCCACAGTTTCCCAAGAAGAGCTTCTGCTGTGCCAGAGCTCGGTGGGAGGTCGGCAGGCACGCGGGCTCCGCGCTGTATTGAGTGGGAGGGCACGTCGTCACGCAGGCTGAAGTGGGTGCTGGGCAGCTCTTTGTGCCCTTCCCAAAATTATGAAAATGAAATTATGAATTAATTATGAAAATGCCAAGTGCTTGCCGTTGTTGCAGCTGATGTGCCGGTGGAGATCTCGGGGTCAGTCTGTGCTTGGGACCGTGTACCCACGGAGCTGCTCCACACCAGGAGCTGCTGGAACAGGGCTGGGGACGAGCAGAGAGAAATGCAGGGAGGGCACAGCCGTGTTTTTCCCTCTCTTGCTGCCCGAGGGGCATGCAGCCTACCCCGCTGTCCCTAGCACCCTCTCCTCAGTCAGCGCCATCTGGGGATGCCTGGCGCTGCTGCACAGGGAAATAAAATATTTTGATTCTGTTTCTTAAGCAAATTTGAGGTTTTGGGGTTTCTCTTGCAGAAACAACCTTTTGTTTGCAAATCTCGTTCTCTGCGCGTGCGAGAGCAGAGCTTGTTGAGACTTACAGCTTGGTGTGTGGATTTGGAAAATATTTTTTTGAAGATACCAAGTATTTTTTCTAGCAGCTCCTCAGACTTCTTTTTCTCCCTATTGTAGGGCGGGCTCTGACCACCCACATTCACGTGGGGGATCTTGCTTCCAGTTTTGGGAGCGAAGTGCCGCGTTTGCGCCCAGTGTGGTGAGTTAACACAGAGGATGCACGTTGGGGCTCCCCTCACCCTGCTGTGCTCCCTGTGCCCCTTCCAGGGCGTTTCCATGGGCCAGGGGTGGGAGCTGAGGGGACCCCGGTTGGAGGAAGAGAGGGGGAACAGCTCTGAGAGCCTCCTGGCTCCGTGGGGGGAGCGGGACAGTGCGGGAGCGTGTGCGTGTGGCACCCGGGCTGGCTTTGCCTTTGTGTCCCCCCTCCCGCAGGCAGCAACCGCAGAATAATTAAGAAAAGGTAAAAGCCCTGTGAATTGGAGCTGCGGGTTTGATTAAAAGTCAGAAGCGTCCCTCGGAAGCACAGAGCTCCTGGCCTGTTTTGGCACAAGCTCTTTCAAGTGGAGACCGACCATCACTGGGAGGTCACAGACGCCTCTCCTGCCCCATGACCTGCTGGGGCGCGGTGGCAGGTGCCGGGTCGCTGGGTGGGTGCCTCCATCGCCGCCTTCTGCCAGCAGCTTTCGCTTCAGGCATCCATAATTAATAAGCCAGTTTGAGACAAAGGTTGTTGCCTTACAGAGAGGTTGGCAGAAGCAAATACTATGGCTGGCGGCACCGGACAATAAAATGCCATTGCTGTGCTTGGAATGAGAGGCGAATGGAGCGAAGGTGCTGTCAATTGGCAGAATTTTTATTATTTCATTGTAGTGTTGAGCAGGATAATAAAATGTTTTCCTAATCGTAACAGCTTCAAGGCAATAAAAAAATGGCACATTTGTGCTGCGAAATGTCAGTCAGTTCTTGGGCGATGTGATTTAGAGCCCGTTAAAGCAGGCTGGCGTGCTCCTTGTGCGTCCCAGCTGGGCTCTGGGGGAGCGGTTGTGTCGGGGTGCTGGGCTGGGAACAGGCTGCATGGCTCAGGGCTTCCACCTCGCAGGATTTTTCTGAGCTGGTGTCGATGCAGGAGCTCTGGATGGTGCGTTGCGTTGAGAGCACTCAGCTGGAAGGAAACGGGGCAGAATCTACAAGAGGCAGCGCTGGCGTGCCTTGCAGCGGCTGCGGAGGTGAGCCGAGCCAGCTGGGTGCTAAGATGTGAGCTTAAGCACCCTCCGTGTGGTTTGGGTGGGAAGATGCGTGCTGAAACGCCTGTTCCTGCAATCTTGACTGTTTCTTCTCATTTTTGTCGGGGTGATATCAGCGATGCAATGAAGACCGTGATGCTCTTTGTTCTATTTGGGCATTTTCAAAGGGCACATAACCCTGAGATGCTCTAAAATCCCTGTATTTTTTACGGGATTGGCTTCTGTCGCCTGCAGAGGCGCCTGAATTTGTGGCCTGCAGTGCATCTTGAGCTTTAATAAGCAAAAAACTGTTCCGCTGTCGACGTTACCGTTCTCACCACTTGGTGGCCTGAAAGCAACTTCTCGGGTTTTTTGAGCACTGTGGGTGCTTGTTCAACAGCTTGGTTTTGCACAGGTAATCGTGGGCTCTACTCTCACTGCCCGGAGCCTCAGGCGGTTGCTCACCTCCAGCAGAGGTTTGTACAGAGCTCGTTGTGCTGCAGTATTGATCGGGGTGGGCAGCAAACCTCGGTGCAAGTTGGACCCTGCACCTGCAGACTGGCCCTGCCCGCAGGGATCGATCCCTACGCTGGGGACAGACGAGGACGAGCCGCGGGCTGTGCAGCGGGGCTGAGGCTGCGTGAACCTCGGCCGTCCCCATGGCTGCCTCCGCAAGCGGGGATCGGCGCTTTCTCCATGCTTGCTGCTTTCTTTCCAGGGTTGCTCATCGACCTCTTTGGTGATCATTTTAAAATTTGTTCTTCAGCTCTCGCTCCAGAAGCTGAGGTGGCGAAACAACCCTGTATGTTGCATGCCAGCAGCCCGTCCCTCCCCGTTTCTCGCCCTCAGCTCCCGCCGGCTCTTCCCAGCTTTTCTCTCCTGGGCTTGTTTTACCGCTCTCCCGCCTGCTGCTGCCTCCTTACAACAGGGGCGTCTCGGTGTTGTGGCAGGAGATGCCTTGGAGTCATCGGGTGTTTTGAAACACATGTCACGAGTTGCCACCAGGAGGGACCGTGAGAAGCTCCCCTGCCTTCGGCGCTGGCAGTCTGAGCTCAGGTTGGGCAAGCTGCGTTTCTTTTTGTGTGCCTTGTGTGAGTTAGCTGGAGGCTGTCACTTAACTAATTACGTTTTGCTGATTGGTAAAGATGCAAGCTAGACACATTAGGATGTTTCTTGCTGACCACAGCTTCTGCTGCTGTTCCACCACAAAGACGTCTGCAGTTTGTCATCCTTTTATTAAGCACCAGCGATATGAGTTAAGATTTTCCAGGCCACACCTAAATCTTGGGGGGAGGTGGCAGTTAATGGCAATTATTTCTGGGAATGGTTTGAAGAATAATGCGTTTTTTGGCCATATGGAGCTTCCTGTGGGAACTGGTTTTGCTATTTGTTTGTAACGCTTTGCTGCTTTAAAAAGAAAACAGAACTGAGACATTGCTTCGTGGTCGTGTGCAGCTCCCTGGCCCTGAGGCTGGGCTGTGGCTGCTCCCCTGCACTGCCGGCTCTTCACCTGTTTCACAACCGCGGGCGAAGGAGGACGCGGGGGCTGCGGTCAGTCAGTGCTTGGCCACGGCGCCCGCCCGGCCGGCAGAGCAGCACTGCGGTGGCACGCTGCGCGGCATCAGGAAGGAAGCCTGCAAGCGCGTGTGTGTGTCTGTGTGTCTGTCTGTGCGCGCACAGGCCAGAGCTGGAGCCATTTTCCGGAGCGGGGTGTCTCAGTGCTGTGAAACTGCTGCGGCTCCAGGCACAAGATTGTTTGTGGCGCCGCAGAAGTGCATCTGGCGATGCGGCTGCTGCACCGCAGACGTGCAGGTCCAGATTTCAGCCTCCTCTGGACCTGAAGTCTCATCGTCGGTGGAGGCCAGGCCAGGGCAAGCAGAAAGCTTTTCAGGGAAGGAAGGCGATGCGTGCACTGCGGATAAGCTCTTGCAGAGTTCACGCTGGGAGGAGTTTCCCTCTGGTTTCTCATTAGTGCTGAGGCGGAGGGGATGCGTGACGTTCGGTGACAGCTGGGCAGGAGAGGAGGAGACTCTGGGTGGCTGGAATAACAATTAAGTGCCTGTACTTGAGATGTTCTCAAAAAGCCCCTCAAACGGGAGCTCCTGGCAGCGTGAGCAGCTCTGCGCAGAGGTTGGTAGCCCCATGACCCTGCCTGGAGGCACCAGCATGACCTGTGAGTCTTCTGAGCCCCATCTCCTTTTGCTTTCACTGGTTTGGGTGCTCTGACTTTGCCTGATCACAGTGTTTGTGCCAAAGGCTGCAGCAGGCGAGCCTGCAGCCGTTTCCTTTGGGACAGGCTGCCGCGCTGGTCGCTTGTGCGCGATGGAAGCGTGCCATGCTCGCATGGTTGTCCCTCGCTTTTGGACATCCCAGCTGCTCCTGTCCCCATGAGGCTTTGTTTCCTAAAAGAGCAGCTGCCGTCCCCCTTCCGTGGTTTCTCATTCTGATGCCTTGGTGGCTGAGCCGCAGGTGTGCCATGTCTGCTGCCGGGACCACCCTTCCCCTAGGCTCATGGGGAGGCTGCGGGCAGGAGGGGTGCGGGAGCATGGAGAAGGTGCCAGGCCTGCAGATGTCTGCAGTAAATAAACAAATCGACATTCTTGGCTTTTCTTCCCCATTAGGTATTTTCGCGAAAAACCACCTGTGATTCAGCATGAAGCTCGGCTAGCAGCAAAATGAACTCACCCGGGGAAGGTAAGCACGTACAGACAGCACAGGCCAGAGCAGCTCATCCCCCTGTGAGGCTGGCTGTGGGCTGGTGAATATTTCCTATGTCTGTGCACGCTGCCACCGATACCCGTTGATATTGTCTTGCCTTTGTGAGCTGACAAGAAACGGTTTATTTAAGCTTCATTTATACTAATGTCCGACCAGCTTGCAAAGTAAGGAAGACTTTCTGCGTGCACGGGCCTCCTGAGTCCTTGTCTGTCACTTCCCCACCAGCTTCCATCCTTCCCCGTGCTCTGCTCTGATGGCAGTCGGAGACAAACCCCCTGGCTGTGGGTCACAGACCATCCCTGCACCATCCAAGCTGCACTTGGGGGCTTCAGCCTGGCGTTGGCTGCTGGCACTTTGGTGTCAGCTCCCTGGCACCAGCTGCAGTGATTTTTCAGTCCCTGCCAGGGAAGCATCTCTGAGAGATCCCCAATTCCGGCTGGAGTGGCAAGCTCTCAGAGCCAGCCTGGGCTTCTGAAGGACTGGAAGGCGCTCTCTGATCAGACAGCCGTGCTGCCTGGTTGTGCCATATTTTCCACCGGAATATCTGCTATAGAGGAAACAATCCATCCCTCTTCTCCTATAGACTAATAAGACCCATAGATTTTTTGGGGGAAATTCTTAGCAGAGAATTCCACAACAGAGTTGAAAGTAAGCCGGAACTGTTGCTGTTGCTCAGCACGACGCCAGGCACGCTCATGGGGGCTTTCTCAGCCCGCCCGGGCATACCGGGTCAGTCCCACTGGAGAAATTCATCCCACTTGAGCCCTGTCAGTGCCCGTGGCTGCCATGCAGGAGACGGAGCGGGGACGAGCCCTAACAGCACCCACCTCTCTGCCCTTCCTGTTGCCCCACAACCCAGCGAGAGCCTCCCCAGGCTGGCTGGGCTGCCATGGGGGCTGAAGTGAGCGAGTCCCTTTGTTCTCCTCTTGCTGGGCTCTCTGGGAGCATCTCGGTGGGAAAGGCTTGCTGTTTTTTTCACGAAGAACAGAGCATTTCTGTGCTCCCAGCCTCCTTTTTTAAACTGCGGGTCTTTCCTGCTAATTAGCCCGTCTTGGTCTGCCTAGCGGTAATTATTCGAGTTGGCCTTAAATCCTGACTGCTCCTGACGACCACACATTCAAATGGGTCTTGCTGTCTTGCTGCATTTGCAATTATTTTTAGGGTGAGCATTTGAATGTATTTACATGACTGCAACAGATCAAGATAGCATTAAGGAGCACTTGTCTTTCTAATGGGTCTGACTCTGCGCTTGGTGCTGCAAAAATGCCAGAGCTGTTTGTTGTTCCCTCTGATTTACATCTAAACAAATGGGCCAGCATTTGACTTTTGACTTCTAGGCTTGCATTTGAAACTGTTTAACCTTGGTGTGTTAACCAAGCTGCTAGCCAGGATGTTGACCATGGTGCTAAGGAGCCCCAAAAATAATTTTGGGGATGGTGTTATTTTGCTGCTGGGATGGGGAAGCACATACCTGGGTGCTGCCTCTCTGCACCACGGCAATCCAGTGGTGTGAGCAGAAGTGGGTAAAAGCACTGCAGAGCGGCTTTGCACGGGCCGCTGCTAAATGTGCTCTTTCATGGAGAGAGTCAAGAGGAGAACATGTTTTTTCTGAAGCAGTTCTTTGGACTGCCAGCAAAACAAAATGCACGGACGTCCAGTTCCCTCCGCTCCATTCAGCTCCCACCCCAGCCACATAATCACAAACAACTCGAAATCCCTGGGTGAGCCCAGGGGAGGATTGCAAAACCTGCGCTCACAAATGGAGCAGAAGGGGGCAGGGTGTGGGGAGCGGTGCCAGCGCTCACAGGAATCGCTCCCGGGTAGGCAGCAGAGCAGGGCACTTGCAGAAACTGCAGGCTTCCTGCTGGATATCCTACCAGGTTGTAGAACCCCCCCAAAAGCCTTAATGCCAGATAAAGTCCTTTTTTCCTCTTATTTCAGCTTTCCCCCCTCCTCTGTGACAGCACGCTGAAGCTAAAGAAGTGTAGGAAGGGGGCAGGTGGCTGAGAGAAGTGGGGAGACAGTGGTGTGCTGAGCTACGTTTTGGAAGGAATGAGAACTGCAGGGAGTGTTTGGGCTTTTGTCTGGGATGGAGCAGACTTTCTGTTAAGAAATTTTTTTTTGAGGACTGGCTGGGCACACGTGACCTCTCCTCTCCAAAACATTCCTGGAGCTTTGCTCCAGTTGTAAACCTGCCTTTCTGGGTACACAGACAGTCCAGAAATAATCTCTATGGGTGTGCTCTGAGACAAACTTTAATTACCTTCTGGGTAGGAGACACCTAGCCTGGCAGATAAGTGAAGGAGATGATGAAAGCCTGGGCTGGTGTCAGCACCCCACAGAACGCCGAGGTGCCGCCAGGCTGGATCGTGGCTCCTCTCCCCTGACCGCGTTGTGTTTGTCTTGCAGATGCCCGTCGGGTTGAACTCGTGCTAGCTGAAAGCTGAAGCGTGGTCCCCAGCCTGTGTGGAGGGGAACAGGATGCGGGTCACCATGAGGAGGGTGTTGCTGGTGGTGGGCTCGGTGGTCGCCCTGATGGTGACTCTGCACCTCGGCCAGCAGGTCCTGGAGTGCCAGCAGGTCCTGAGCGAGAGGAGGCACAGGCTGATGAGACCCGAGAATGAGGAGCTGGTCATGATGGACTCCAACCACGTGGAGTACCGTTACAGCAAGGAGATGCCCCTGATATTCATCGGCGGGGTCCCACGGAGCGGCACGACTCTGATGAGGGCCATGCTCGACGCCCACCCCGAGGTGCGCTGCGGGGAGGAGACCCGCATCATCCCCCGCGTGCTGGCCATGCGGCAGGCCTGGTCCAAGTCGGGGCGAGAGAAGATGCGCCTGGACGTGGCGGGGGTGACGGACCAAGTGCTGGACGCAGCCATGCAGGCCTTTATCCTGGAAGTGATCGCCAAGCACGGGGAGCCGGCCAGGTATTTGTGCAACAAGGACCCCTTCACGCTGAAGTCCTCCGTCTACCTGTCCCGGCTGTTCCCCAATTCCAAATTCCTCCTGATGGTTCGAGACGGCCGAGCTTCCGTCCACTCCATGATCACGCGGAAAGTGACGATCGCGGGCTTCGACCTGAACAGCTACCGGGACTGCCTGACCAAGTGGAACAAAGCCATCGAGGTGATGTACTCCCAGTGCTTGGAGATCGGGCGGGCTCGCTGCCTGCCCGTCTACTACGAGCAGCTGGTGCTGCACCCCGAGCAGTCCATGCACGCCATCATGAAGTTCCTGGACATCTCCTGGAGCGACACGGTGCTGCACCACGAGGAGCTCATAGGGAAGCCTGGCGGGGTTTCGCTTTCCAAGTGAGTGTCGTTGCGTGCATTTGTGCTCTTTCAGGGGCAGAACTGGCAGCATATCCAGTTTTGCTGCAGGAGGTTTTGCATTTTGGAGTAGAAAACGACTTGAATACTTGCAATCTGTTGTACCCCACAGAGCGGTTTGTCAGGCGACAATTTTAGAAGTGGGTGACTGTTTTATGCATCTGTCTTGACAGTGCAGAAATGATGCTGGTCTCTAATTTGAAAAGGACTGCTTGCTCTTCGGTGCTTCTTTTCTCCACCCGTCCTCAAATACCTCCCTTCCATGATTAAGTTTTGCTGCTAACGAATGCCTTTCTGCTGTAAGCAGCAACTCTTGCCATGTTTAGTGCAGGTATTACAGAATAAAAGAAATACCTAATCCGTGAAGACACACCCCAGCACTCCCTCCTTGCTGGCTGCCAGCCTCTGGGTGCCAGGGGGCTGCTCACCTTCTCTCACCTTCTTCTCTTTTAATGCTCTTTATCTCCTAAATAAGTCTAACTTAGCAAACTGCTTAAACAGCTGAGTTTTTGGATTTTCAGTGGGGATGCGTGGTGTATCTGTGCTACAGACCACACGTCTTCCACTGTTATCCTGTCATAAGCAGAAATGTCCTGCCAGCACACCGTCCCACCTGCAGGATTGGTCCCTCCGTGCAGTGGGACCCAGTCTCTGGAGCTGCAGAAACCCCTGCCAGAGTCTGCTGCCCCAGAGCAGGGATGGGGCTGCCCTGCTGTGCCTCCTGCTCTTTCTGCCCCAGGAGGACCCGGTGGGTGCTGAGTGTTTGTGCTGCAGGTGTTTCTTGGGCACTGGAAGCAAAACATTGAGGTGGCAGTGAACCTAGCTGGACATTCTGTCTGAGCCTGGTATGTGTGTGAACTCCAACTTCAGCATCTTAGGTTTTGGCGTTTATTTTTTTTCTTTCTTTTGTTATTTTCCCCCAGGATAGAAAGGTCAACAGACCAAGTTATCAAGCCGGTAAACTTGGAGGCATTATCTAAATGGATCGGGCACATCCCGGGGGATGTGCTGCAGGACATGGCCCACATCGCACCGATGCTCGCCCGGCTCGGCTACGACCCCTACGCCAACCCCCCCAACTACGGCCACCCCGACCCCTTGGTCGTCAACAACACGCACAGGGTGAGCATTGCTGCCGCAGGGCCCTGGGTCTCTGCACCCGCTGAGCCCACTGGAACAAGAAGGGGTTGTTAAACCGAATCACGAAAGAACAGGGGAATCACAGAATCACAGAATCACAGAATGTTCAGGGTTGGAAAGGACCTCGAAAGATCACTTAGTCCAACCCCCCTGCCAGAGCAGGGTAGGTCACACGGGAACGTGGGCAGGCAGGAAACAAACAGTCTTCTTTTTGGGAGACGGAGCGACAGAACCACAGTTCCACTGGGCTGGTTTCAGAGCAGATGCGGGTGGTAGGTTGAGCCTGGCTTGGCTCAAGCTGCTGACGGTCCCTGTGATTTTGTGGCGGTGTTCATTTCTGCTGTTGTGGCAGATACTGATCCGTCCCTCTCCGATCCAGCCCCGCTCTCGAGCCCAGGAGTCACTGGCATGTGCTGATGTTACCGCGGGCTCTGGCCCCGGAGGACGCGCGGGGTGTGCCGTGTCCCTGGGCAGCCCAGCGGCCGCTCCCGCCATCCCACAGGGAATGCGAGTGGAGGCTTGTAATGGATTCGGGCAAAACCAGAAGATTGTTACTTTTTTTTTTTTTTTAGAATATTGACTCATGTTCCTGGAGCAGAACTGGAAGGAAGAAGCTGGCGAGCCACAGACAGCAGTTATTAAACACAGGCAGTTTCTCATGCTTTGGGCTGGGATGGTTCCTCCCTGGTCTGTGCTCCGGTCTCTTACAGCTCCTCCTTGCTCTCGCTGCTTGCTGAGAGCTGCTCCAGGACACGGGTGATCTGGGTGAACATCTGCCCTTGGAAGGGTTAGGGACTCTTTGAGTCTCTGATACTGACCTTTCTGTACTTTTTGGCTTGAATTTGGAGATCTGGCACGATAGTAAAGACCGAAATACTGTCCCCTCCCAGGCTTAGCATGGGGGGGTGACCAGAGAATTGCATGTGTTGGGTTGCCACTCCCTGTCTTTGCTTACAGTTCCAAAGGAGGAAACCTCCTGCTTTTGCCCCAAGATAGCACCTTGATGTAGAGCAGACACCTGTCAGGGTATTTCAGCTGGTTCAGGGACACTGGAATGCAGGACGCAGTTAATGAGGGGGACTCATTGGTGTTCAGAGAGCCACTAGCCCAGAAGGGTCACTCCAATTTTTCTTTTCCACAGGTTTTAAAGGGGGATTATAAAACGCCAGCCAATTTGAAAGGTCATCTGCAGGTAAGAGTCTGATGTGCCCTTGAGTGTTTTGCCCTCTTGGGTTAATCCTGGGTGCCTGGTCCCTTGCTCCCTCTTACGGGCGTTTTGGGCTGGGCAGGCAGCTGTGGGACCACTTTACCTTTTAAAGCTTTTGTTGCCCCTGGGTCTTGCCTTAGGAAAGGGTGCCTTGTCTGATTGCCAGGTTACAGACAGGTGTTCTAGTTCCTGCACTTGGGTGATTGTGTCCAGGTGTCAAAGCTACACTATAGGGCTCCCTCCCTGAAGAGCAGCGCTTGAAAACAATTAATAACCATCTTTTGAAATGCAGAGCAGTCCAAGAGCCATTGCACATGTGGACTTAAAAACAGCAAAAAACCCACAAGTGGGTGCTGTTCGCTGCTGGCAGTTCCTGGGTGGCCACCCCAGGGTGTCTCGTGTTGCATGGACAGTAGCAAAGCGAGAGGCTGCAGCCTCGTGGCTGCCAGTGCTCTGCCCTCCTGCTGCTTTCTGTGTCCTAAACATTTCCTTTTGTTGCTGCTGGGAGCACAGCGGGAATGTTTTGAGGTGCAGATGGCAGCTTAAAGCTGACCCTCCTGTTTCTGGGTTATTCTAGGTGACTCAGAACACATCATCTTCTCACTAAGAAAATTAATGATTTCCAGGTAAGACCTTGTACTTCATTTTGGGACCTGGGCAAATCCGCCTGCTTTGCTCCAGAGGCAGTGTTTTGCTTGCGTAATTTCTTGTGCCTGTGGATTAGCCAGCCTGCTCCAGGCACCCTCATTAGGGAAATTATCCCCTTCACGGTTGCTTTGGGTTTTCAGAACAATACTGTTATGTACGTGATTTGTCAGAAATTCTTCTTCCGAGCTCTGTAAACAGGCTTACTCCAGCAAAACCGAATCAGCCGTTTGGGAGAGCTATTGCTGCCTGTCCCCACGGGGAGCATTGAAAGGGGATGTGGAAATGTGTCGATGAGCCGAGCTGCAGCCCAGCTGTCTTCTAGGACATGCTGTGGCCCCGTGGAAGGGAAGATAAAGCAGCCGCATCTGCTGTTGGTTTGGAAAAACAAAGCCACCACCCTGGGTCTCTGCTCCAGATACAGCTGTTGATATGCTGGTTCTTTTTCTGTCTCTCTCTTTCAGCTATCCTCTACGCTAAGACACAAAATGTCCCTTTAAAAACTAAAAGTGACCCTTTAAAAACTAGTTTCTATGTAAAAGCAGTGCATTAGGCTGAAAAAACGCAAAGAAAATGAAGTGTTGAGTGATGATAGGAGCTGTGACCATCATCCCAGAGCTGGGACTGGGTTTCTCTCACTGTTTTTTTTGGTTTTGCACGGTGGCTGCTTTAGAAGCGTGGGTCGGGCGCCTGCTGTGCACTCCTCAGCAAGTGTGTTCTCTCTTCCAGAATGCTGCAAATGGCCTCTTGTTCTCCGACAAAGAAGAGTTTGCAACGGGCACCAGTGGAAATCGGTTATCCAAGCATATTGCTTGCTAAATACTATTGCCAAAACGACTGCTCTACGAGGAATGTATTTGCATTTCTTTGCAAAGGCCAAACGTTTTACCCGGACGCCCCTCGGACGCCCCTCGTCATGGCACCCCACGGGCCCAGCATCAGCGGGAGCCCC
>NW_009694382.1:0-1604 GCF_000703405.1 Apaloderma vittatum
AGGCTCCTCCGCTCGTTCCTCGGGACACGCTTCTGCCTCGCATGGACGTGGATTTACAAAGCTGTAACTCATCCTGCAGGACAACTCCTCTGTGCAAACCTCGGATTTTGCTTGTGTGGGTTCCCCCCGCCCAGGCGGTGACAGTTTAAGAAGTCAGACCTTGCAGACACAGGTGGCCAAAGAAATCTTAATAAAGCCTGGAAGGACCTGACTCCATGTGCTTTCGTAGAATCATAGAATGTTCGGGGTTGGAAGGGACCTTAAAAGACCATCCACTCCAACCCCTCCTGCCAGAGCAGGGTCACCCAGGGCAGCCACACAGGAAGGCATCCAGGCGGGGTTTGAAAGTCTCCGCACCCTCTCTGGGCAGCCTTTGGGTGTTAGTAGAGTAGACGGAGGCCATGGGTGTGTGGCTTTGTGCTGCTGGACTTTGCAAAGCTTTAAGGTTGACTAACCCAACACAGTGTTACAGAGGCACTGTGGCAAAGCACTGAGCTCTAATTCTACATTATTTGTTTAAAACCGTGCTCACTGGCCGCAGGGGAAGCTGGTAGTAGCTTAGTAGAAGCAGGCCCCTTTGGAGAACGTTGCTCTTGCAGGCAGGAAGGGCCACAGCACAGCAAATAAAGTTACTGTTCAGGCGCCTCAGTTGCAGTGCGTGTGTCTGTTGATGTAACTCTCCCTGCCTCGCTTATCATTCAGATACATCAACCTCTCCAAACTGGTATATTTGTTATTTTAAAATGACCTGTTTCTCCTCCTGTCCCCTGCCCTTCCTAGCAAGTACATATGCTTTTCAAAACACATCGTGCTCCCGTGGCAGCAGGTTGCATTCCCTTTCCCTGCTGCTGGACAGTCGTGTTCTTAAAAACCATTTGTGTCCTGTGAAACTGTTGAATGCCAGCCTTGCCTCATTAGCGACAGGGAGCTCCTTTCCACCCGGAGCTGCAGGGAATGGCCGGCAGCCAAAGGGCTGGAGGTGCCGAAGGGCAGCTCCCGTCTGCGTGCCAGTCACCCTCCAGCTCCGGAGCGCCTGCAGTACCAAAGCGAGTGGGAGCTTTGAGCAACTGCTTGCCCAAAAGAGGAAGCCCTAGCAGATGCAGTGTAAAAACTCACCAAGCTGAATAAAAACGGGAAAAGGAAGCTGCAGTAAGTCAAAGCCAGAACCAGACACAAAATCCACATACGCAAAAAAAATTCCAGTCACACATCACGTAAAATAGAGCGCGCGCGCACACACACACACACGCTCTGTTCTCATGCTGTTCTGCAAACTGAGGACCCTCCAGCCGGTTCCGTTTGGCTGACTTCTGCCCAAGTTACTTCCACTTCTGCCGAGCTGCCACGGGGTTCAGCTTGGCCGGGAATTCTGCCTATACCCGTTTGGGTTTGTGGTTTATTGCAACAACTCCTCCTCTCTGGGGAATGGGGTCAATATCCCATTTAGGTCACAAGTCATCTGAACTTGGCAGCTTTGAACAGGTCTCAGGGCAGCGGCGAGGGGGAAGGCTTCATCGTGGAACTACCACATTCTTCAGACCAGTAGAACAACGGGGCTGAAAAGCCCGGGCGGGGGGGCGGGAATTATGCAGCGAGACAGAAAA
>NW_009694383.1:0-740 GCF_000703405.1 Apaloderma vittatum
GACTTTCAAAACCTGCCTGGATGCACTCCTGCATGACTGCCCTAGGGGAACCTGCTCTGGCAG
The DNA here is from genome assembly GCF_000703405.1 of Apaloderma vittatum. Classification (NCBI taxonomy): domain Eukaryota; kingdom Metazoa; phylum Chordata; class Aves; order Trogoniformes; family Trogonidae; genus Apaloderma; species Apaloderma vittatum. Next base: position 64 of record NW_009694383.1, read on the forward strand.
GGGGATTGGAGTAGATGATCTTTCACGATCCCTTCCAACCCCTAACATTCTATGATTCTATGATTCTATGATTCCCCTGGGCCATTGTGGAATCCCTTTCACGGGAGACAATCTTCATGTACCTTTCCCCAACGTGAGTCATCTCATAAAGGACAATTTGTCATAAACTGCCCAATGTGAGTCCCCTCACGAGGAGCAATCCACCCCACCGTGAGTCTGGGCTGCAGTCCTTCACAGGAAACTGCTCCAGTGAGAGTTCCTCGCGATTTTTCAAAAGTCCTGCTCGCACCAGCGTGGGCTTCTCTCTCTTCCATGGGCTAAGGGGTGTTCCTATCCTATCATTTTACTAACAAGCTCAGCCTTGGCCAGCGACGGGTTCATCTTTGGAACCGGCTGACATTGGCTCTATCAGAGTTAGAGGAAGCTTCGAGCAGCTTCTAGCAGAAGCCACCCGTACACCACTGAAGTCTGGCCGGGCAAACCCAATACAAAAGTATTTAAGGGAAAGACCACGGTGTCGTAAGCCTGGTACTGGTGAGGCCCCAGCTCTGGGCCAAGAGAGGAAGTGGCCTTTTACAAGTCACACAAAGTACCTCAGATACACCCCTAGAGGTTTGCACTGGGTGTTTAGAGTCAGATCAGGGATCCCTGCCTAGAAAACCTGGGAACTGCATTTG
>NW_009694384.1:0-267 GCF_000703405.1 Apaloderma vittatum
TCAGCCAGCCGGGCAGGGACAGAGCAGCCCTTGGGAACAATCCCTCTGCGACGTTTCCCCGGGCCCACAGAGCTGCTCATTCCTGGCGCCATTTGCTTTTTCCCACAGCATGTGTCCTGTGCCGTCACGCAGTGGCAGACCCCAAAGGTGGGAGCAGCAAGGGCTCTGTGCTCTGTTTTGCCTGGTGAGTGCCCTCAGGGCTCCCTCCTGCTGTCTGACAGGCAGCCCTGCCACGGTCCTCAGCTTCCAGATGAGGACGCAGAGGGC
>NW_009694384.1:284-1241 GCF_000703405.1 Apaloderma vittatum
AATGCTGTGTAGTGACATTCGCCTCGCAGCAGAGCAGGCAGCACAGAAGATGAGGACCCTAGCACATAGGGAGGGTTTTGTGGGAGCTTAGCCTAGACCCCAAGAAAGAAACCCCAGCCCTTCCGAGGTGTGGGGCTGGCTGGGGACCTCGAGGCTGCTGCTTATGGGGGCTGCTGTGTCCTTTCCAGGACTGCTGTGTCTGTCAGAAGAGTGGGGCCTCCATCTGGTGCTGCTGCCAGCGAGCGTGAGTTCCACCTGCCCTGTGCTGCGAAGGGACAGTGCGTGACCCAGTACTTTGGATGGTACAGGTATCTCCCCTCCTCGCTGCCACCGCGGGAAGACCCAGTGCTTCTTCCTCACCCACCCCTCTCCTCTCCCCCCAGGGCCTACTGCCGCAGGCACAGCCCCAGGCAGGCAGTCGAGGCAGCTCAAGAGGAGGAGATGAGCTGCCTCATCTCCTCGAGCCCACGCACAGCCAGCAGTCCTTCGCCACAACGGTTTGCCTGATGTGCCGACACGCCTGGTTCCACCGGGCCTGCGTCCAGGTGGGAGCCATTCCCTCGCGCCCTCGGCAAAAAAAAAGCACCGGTGCCTCCCTCGTGCTCCTTCTGATTGTCCCGCAGGGGCTGGCACATCGTGCCCTGTGTGCCTGCTCTGCAGGGACAAGGAGGCGTCTCAGTCCGAGATGCCCACCATGGGCAGTGAGTCCCCAGGAGGTTGGTGGTTTTCCCTCCCAGCTCACAGGACAGGAGGGTGCAGGCGCTGTGGGGCCAGGGAGCTGCTCCTGCCCTCTGCTCTGCCAGGACTTTGGGAGAGCAGGGTCACTGGGGGCTCATCAATTTTCCTTTCTCCATCAGGGCCCCAGCGTGGGCTGAGGTCCAGGCGTTCGCAGAGCTGATCCAGAGGCAACACTGCGATGCCAGCGAGTGCCTGTGCCCGGGAGGAAGGCAGCAGGCA
>NW_009694385.1:0-235 GCF_000703405.1 Apaloderma vittatum
GCGACCGGGGAGCAGAGCAGGAGCAGGAGCAGGAGGCAGGCAGCTCGCTGGAGCTGCCAGAGCAACGGGCAGTGTTAGAGCAGGGCGGCCAGCAATGCCGGAGAGGGGGCCCTGGGGCCCAGGGCTGCCCCTCGGTCCTGGCGTGCCCCCTGGTGTGTCAGCTCCCATCTGCCCCGGTCACTGCAGCGCTGCCTGCTCATCCCCACACCCAGAGCATCGCCCTTCGGTGCAGTGG
>NW_009694386.1:0-4070 GCF_000703405.1 Apaloderma vittatum
CGTCGCGCCGTGGAACAAGGAGCTTTTCACTTGCGGGCTTTTTATTTTTTTTCCCCTGACCTACATTTTTATATTCCTGCATCGAGTTTAAGTTTCAACCAATTGGTATTTCTCAGCCGGTAACGGCTTCAAAAAATTCCTGGCTAATTCTAGGAAACGCTCAGCCCAAAGTACATTTCTGCGTGCCCTCTGCCGAGGTCACCCGCGCGGCCGGAGGGGGCTGCTCGCTTTCCGTTCTGTCGGGGGGGTCCCCAGGGACTTTTCAGGAGTCACCAAACCCTCAGCTTGAACCTTCCTCATCCCAGGACTGAATTCCGGAGACCTTGCAGTGCACAAATCCCACTTTTTCTCTCTGCTGAGGGCCAGCAGATGGGACAACCCTGGAGAAACACTCCATGGTGTCCCTGGGCGATGCCAAACCTAAATGGTCCCAAGCGTGGCCACGCACGGTTGAGTTTTGCTTGCAGAATGATCCATAATAGATCTGTGTAAGTCGTGGCATAATAAAATATTTTTCCTCCACTAAAATTATTTTATAAAAGCTTATCCCCTAGAGCATTCCCTCTTCCGACAAATTTGAATTAATTGCCATTCCCCCTTTCCCTTCAGGAGGTGGGGGGTTCGTTTCTGTATCTCAGTTTGCCGACGGTTTTACTCGGGGAGCAGCGGGCGATGGTGAGAGCTCGAGGTGGTGACAGGGCTCCGTCACACGCCGAGGGGCGACAGGGAGGGACGATGGGGTTTGAGCCGTGTGTTTGTTGGAAGGGAGGTTATTTTGTTCTTTGGGCTGCATGTCCTTGGGTTGGACTGGAAGATTTGGCTATTTTACGCATCTTTTTTATTCCAGTTAAAAGGAAGTTATTTAAATGTAGTAATTTTTTTTTTCTTTAAATTCTCAGTTTTTATGTCCTGCCATTTGAAAACCAAAGCCCAGTGAATCTATGGTTCAGGTTTTGCCTTGATTTAGGCACATCAAGGAGTTTTCGTTGCCACTCTCCAGAAGGCACAAACAGCCCAACTTTGCTCCTCTCCAAAGGCCAGATTTTGGGTGAGGGCAGTCGCCGAAGCTTCCCACCCTCAGCAATAAACCCTAATCCTGACCCAGGGGCCCATCTCGCTGTGGGTGAGAGGTAATTTTACCTCTTGATCCGGTGTTGAGGTCCATTGTGAGAATTAAACAGTGTTTTGCTGTGCTAATTTACCGCGGCGGATTGTATAATTATCTTTTTATAGGGCTGGGTGTGGTCGGGGCTTTGCTGCCGTACGGCAGAGCTGGCCGTGCCCGTGTCTGCGTGGGAGAGATGTTCTGGCGAACCTGCCTTCTGCTCCGGGTCTGCTCTGGGATTTGAGGCAATTAACTGGGGATTATTTTCTGTTACAGATCTCCAGCCGTAGCGCAGGGGTGCCTGGGGCTCGATGGAGCCGGGGACGCTGTGGAGGTGGTACCGCAGGAAGAGGAGCGGTGGTTCAGTGTTTGGTGGTTCCCGTGGGGAAACGTTTGGATTTGAGGGATGTGGGAGCCCGTCCAGAACAGCCCTAACATGGCAAAGGGTTCATCCGGTTCCGAGCGGGGTGTGCCTGATCAGCTCCAGGAGTGAAAGCTGGATTTTAGCCCAGGATTTTGGGGAGAGGGATGACCTGGAGCTATCTCCGATCAGGCACCAGACTCCTGCCCCCGAGCCCTGTGTCATCCCAGCAGAGATGTGCCCTGAAGCCCCCATTGTCCCCAAGAGCTGCAGCTTCTGCATCCCCCCATCCCTGAGCCTCTCCAATCCCTTCTTTAAGAGCAGCAAAGCGGGGCTCGCTGGGCTACGTGCCGCCGCAAGCCACCACGCTTGGGAGAGGAGGCTCCTGCTCTCCGATCATGCCAGGGCAAGTTTCGCCGCTCTTGGATGAGTCCCCGCCAGCGTCTCTGGTACGAGCCAGTTGTTTCCATTTGCAATTTCTATCGCAGTGGGAGGACGATGCTGGTGCTGATGGGCCTCAGCCCGACTGGCCGGGAGCAGCGGATGGGGAGGTTTCTTGTCCCCTCCATCGGGGATATCTCTCGCTTTTATGCTAAGAAAAAAAGATTGCAAAGCTGTAGGTTGAACCTGAAGGCACAGCAGGCACGAGAGAGAGGGGAGAGCATCCTCCCTTCGCTCGGCTCCTGTCGAGGTCCTGCTCTCCCTGCCAGGCTCTGCCTTGGCACGCTCTGCCGGCGTTTCGTATCCTCGGTTTTTTCATGCAAAAGGAGAGGGGAGGAAGAAGCAGGGGGAGATGTGGGGGCACAGAGAATTAATCAGCTTAGAGTCAGAACAGGAAAAAACACTGCTTAAATTGGTAATCCCCAGGGATAGAAATCAGCTCAAAGCTGCAAAATAAATGTGCAGCCGGATGGTTTTTCCTCCCTGGTGGGGCTGCTCCCGGAGTGCAGGGGGTGGCGTTGGGGATCCTGCCTCCGGCAAGGGCAGGACTCCAGTGCAGGGGCTTTTGTGCCCTTGGCTGGGTTCACTCCCTGATTCAATGCCCATGGGCTGGTTTTGCAGCGCTGTCCTGTCCTACCCAGCATGTCCAGGAGCTCCTCCACCCTCCTCTGCCTCCCCTGGAGCAGGTGGAGGTCTTGCTCTGAGGAGACCCCAGGGTGCTCAAGAGGAACCTGAGTGCAGGGTTGGAGTGTGACCTGTTCTCCGTCTCTGGGACTAGAAACCCCACAGTCCGGGCTGGTTTTGTGCGGGTGGAGAGCACAGGCTGCTTTGTGTGACTGCTGCGCTGGCATCCGTGGCTCTTTCGGTGTGACGGCCCAGGGGAATGGAAAGGAGCCTCCCAGGGAAGTCTGGAGAGCAGCTCTGTTGTGGCAGTGGGAGGACAAGAGCATCCAGAACCTCTCCTCAGGCTCTGCCAGGCTGCAGAGGGGCAATTTCTGGCAGATCTGCCCATCCCCTGCCTGCAAAGCTGACCCCAGCCTTGCCCAAATCAGGTGCCCAAATCAGGTGAGGATGCGGGGAGGCGGCCGAGGAGGTGGGATACACCTACAGCCTGCAATGGGGAAGAGCTTCCTATGGGATTGAGTGACATCCCAAGGCTTTCCCTGTTGATGGGGAAAAGCCCTCCAGCTCATTAGGAAGAGCCAGGGGATCAGAGGGATCATCAGGGGATCCCGCTGATGGCAGAAACCAAAGGTAGCCGCTCGGCTCCCGTCTGCCTGCGGCGGAGGAATGCTGGAGCTCCTGCAGGAGAAACAAAAATGCTGGGAGGTTAACGAAGTTCATGCTCAGGGAACATCGTTTCGCTGCTCAGGGCCATCAGTCATCCTGTCAGAGAGTTATCACTTTGGGGATGCTTTTAATAAAGGAGACAGAACTGTCATCAGGTGCTGGAGCCTGCCCGAAACCTGCAGCCTTTCCTGGGAGTCCGTGTCGTCCGAGCCTTGACGTCGCTCCGTGCTTATCGCCTTGGTGCAAAAATGAAGGAGAATGGGACTTTCTTCATTCTTTCATCTGCCTGTCAGTCTCGACGTGACACATTGCTTTAAGGAAAAGAGCGGCCTTTTCTTGCGGGGAAGGAGGGGGAAAAATTGCTAGAAAGAGCCAGAGAAGGAGGCAGCCTCGTCCCACCCGCAAAACAGGTTGGAGTATGTGAGCGAGGAGCAAGCTGACCGAGGTGTTACTGCTGGAGGGGTTAAAAGATAGATTTTCAGTCTGGTTTATTTTAGGCTGAGTGCCTGTGTTTAGGTGTCACTTCGGGGCTGGTGTTTGAGGGAGGGAGGGAACCTGTACCCGGTGCCGGCAGATGCGCATCTCTCCCAGCCCGTCATCCTCTGGGATGTCGGCAATCACAGCCCTTCCCCTTCGTTTCTCTGATAGGAGAGCAGGAGCCCACTGCGATGCTGGGAGCAGACACGGGGCTCTTCCTGCAAATTCAGCAAAAAACCTTGCGGGTTTTTCCAGAGTGTTGCATCTCTAGGGCGAGCTCTTGATGAATACCCTTTGAGTTAAATAGCCAGGATTGAGCTGGAGGGGTCTGAGCCTTTGGGGGTCCAGCGCTGAGCATCCCCGCTTGCCTCTTGGGGCTCGGCGAGTGCGTGGCCG
>NW_009694386.1:4121-4467 GCF_000703405.1 Apaloderma vittatum
CGGCGCCGCCGCGAAGCCGACAGCACCTGTCTGGGCCGAGGTTATTTATTAACAAGTTACCAGAAAGGGCGGCATGGGAACAAAACCACTTGCTTCGCTTCCTCTAGCTGAAGGAGTTTTAATGACATCTCTTCTGAGGCTGTCTGGGATTTTGGCAAGGCTTTTTGTATCGCATGCTTAGGTTAGTAAACGAAGATAATCTCTTTGGACTGAAGCTCCAGGAATTAGGTTGGCTCTTGCAACAGAGTCTGGTGGTTTAAGGAGAAAGCTCATTTGCGTTGCGGCGGTGTCGAAGGGTTGCGCCGAGCCTGGGGGCTCCCTGGTAGCCGGGTTAAAGCCGCTTTGA
>NW_009694386.1:4514-6271 GCF_000703405.1 Apaloderma vittatum
CTGTTTGCTGGGGAGCACGAGGCCGGGCAGAGCTGGGGGCAGGCTGGGCTTCCCCCTTCCCACCCTGCTGCTTTTTCCTCTGGACCGCTCAGCTTTCAGTCGGGAGCGATCCCTTCTGAGCATGGTTTTCATGCAGCTCCGGATGCTGAAAACAAGCAGAGAGCGATGGACGAGTCTCAGTGGCAGCACTGGGGTCACGTCCCCGCTCTGACCTGCTGGGGGGCTGCTTGCGTGGGGAGGGGACAGTGGTGGCAGGGGTCTGGCTGTGCCCTGGGCAGGAGGACACCGCGTGTTGGCAGGCGCGGGCTGGGACTCAACGGATCCGTTTCATCTCTCTCAGATCTTTCACGTTGTTGTTTTTTTTTTCTTTAATCCACTTGCCTCATTGACTTTTATTTTACAATCCACGGCTGGGTTCACAGAGGAGCACTTTGGTCATTAGGCACGTCGGGGCATGTGAATAAACCCGCATCTCTAAGCTGTGCATCTCTTTAAAGTCGGTATCAAATCCCTGGCGGGGATGCGAAGGGCACGGCACGACCCACATCCCTCCTGCCACCCCTCGCCTCCACTCTCTGGAGTCTGAATCTCCATCCCTTTGCCTGTCCGTTAATGTGTGCAGGTCCTTGTTTGGTTCCTCAGACCTGGACACATCAGGGCTTCCCTTTCTCCTTGCAAGGGCTGGGGGCCAGGCTGAGCCCTGCCCGGGTGCGACGCGGCCGTGCTGGGACCGGTTCCTGCAGACGGGCTCCAGCTCTCTAGCTGCATTTTTCTAAATCCAGCCCTTTGGATGGGAAGCGTTTCGACAGTAAAAGTGGAACTGGGGCATGTCTGAGCAGGGCGAGGGGTCTGAGGGAGGGACACCCGGCAGAGGGAGAAGCAGGGAGGTGTGAGTGCCGAGCGAGCCATAACGTGAGCGCTGCCAGAGCGATTTCCCTGCCTGTTGGTTTCCTTTCCTGTTTGGCTTTGCTGCCCGCACAGTTTGTGCTCAGGCTGTCTGCAGGCGCGATGCTCTCATCCTCCGTAGCCAAACGTCCTGCTTCTATTCCTGCGCTTTGCTCCGCTCCTTGCAAGCGCAGTGTTTGAGGGGGGATGACAGGGCAGGAGGCAAATCCCCATCTCCAAATGCACAGACGTTCATCATTCCTGCTGCAAACTCAGTGTCTCCTCCTCCTCTGTTTGCTCTGGACGGATGCACTTTGCTTCCCGGGCTGCTGCTGAGCATGGAGGCAGCTCGTGCCCTTGTTCCAGCACCTGATGCATCATCTCCCCTGCTCTCCTGGGGTGTTGTGGTGGGCTCAGGGAGGGGAGAACAACAGCAGTGTGGGGGCTGGTGTCCAGGAGGCACTGATGGCCTCAGGACTCGCAGTGTGTGGCCTGGCCAGGCTCCTGCTGCTGCTGCTGCTCATCCTCCCGAGGCAGGAGCGGTCCAGAGCGCAGGGAAGCAGATGACACCTCGCTGGGGAGCGTGGGGTTTGTGGGAGGCAACTGGCCCGGTGAAAAAAAACATAAAATTGCACCAGGATATTACTGTGTGTAGGCTTGGCGCAGATGGTGAGGAAGGAGGGCGGTTTGTCCCGAGCAGGGGTTGTTCAGGTTGTCACCAGGGTCTGGGGATCCTTCTGGGACAAAACAAGCGCTCTGTTTTGTGGTGTGTGGTTAAACCAGGGCACCCGCATGGCGTTGAACCTTCCCAAGCTCCATCTCCCCGCCTGAAGCGTGGCAACCCTTCCGACCCAACGCGTTCCACGCTTTTA
>NW_009694386.1:6487-8821 GCF_000703405.1 Apaloderma vittatum
GGGGTGGAGCGCATCAGGAAGCGCCTTTGATCTCCGGGCTCTAACACGTTTTCAAATGAGCCGCAGCAATGACTTCCCTGGTCCCCCCCGCCAAGATAACACATCAGAGCCCGCGCGCATAGCTGCGATATCGCTCCTTTATGGAGCTTTTGATTGCTCCCGACCACGCAGCTCGCTCCAGGGGACTTCAAAAGCAACGCGCTGGACCTGCAACGCCCTGTGCAAAGAGTCCCAAGCCAGGACTACGCCCAGGACTCATTGACAAGTTTGTTTTTTGCACCGTACATCTACCAAAAACTTACCTGCTGCTGGCTTTACGCCAGGTTTTGGTAGATGTACGGGGCTCGCCGAGGTGGACGCAAAGTTGGATGCGGTGAGGTTGGCCCCCAGTGATGCTCATGAGGCTGGGAGATGCTCGGAGGAGGGAGGACTTGCAGCTGCTCTCAGCGTGTTTGCCAGCAGCGTGGGAGTTAACAGGCAAAGTTGGGGGAAAGAAGAGGAAAAGGGTTCGGACCTCCTCTGCTGCCCCCACCCCTGCTGTCCCCCTTGGCTGCTTCGATTTCATTGAGGCTGTGTATTGGCCTCTCGAGGATGGAGGTGGGTAACACCACAACATAAACAGAACATCTGGAAGCTCTTAAAGGGTTTTATTTTTTAACACGTTTACAAGAGCCAGGGACACTCGCTCACAGCCTTCTGCAAACTCGGGAAACGCCGTGCTCTTTCTTTCCCCTCAAACCCAAAGCTGATTGTCAGGATTTCCCCCTGGGGAAGGGGCACAGGGGCTGGTTTGCGCCTCCACTCTGTATTGCTGAGAGTGCGATGCCTTGGCCAGGAGGTGCCAATCTTGCTTGCATATTCCCTGCGAAATCCAAAGCAAACAGTTGAGGAGTGTGGCACGATAAATGAGTATAAACCTCTGTCCTTCTTTCTGTGTGCCCCTTGTTAATGCTGGAGCAGGACGGGGAGCTGGGTAGGGTTTGCTTGGAAGAAAAGCTGTTTAATGATCTTACCGAGAGAGCAGGGTTAGAATCAAAGAGCAGAGCAGATGATTAATCTTCCCAAATGGGCTGGGAGCTCGTCTGAGCCAAATGGGAGCTGGTTGTGCCACACTTCATGGTGGAGTTTGGATCCTCCAGTACCTGGCAGCTCTTTTGAGACCTTGTAGGTGGAGCAGCCCGGAGACAGAGAGGGATAAATGAGATTCATTCCCACTCTGATGAGTGTTTGTTCTCAGACTGTGTGTCCCTCTCCCCATCTCCTTCCAAACGTTTGTAGCAGCTTGGGCAAAAGGAGCCCCTTTGTGCTCTGCTCCTCCAGGGCCACCCAGGACAGCAGTGAGGGCACAGGGATGGGCATGGAGCTTCTGCAACCTCCCTGGTGGGTGGCGGAGGCAGAGCTCAGGCCGAGCTGCCCGTGCCTCTGGTGGGGACCACTCGTCCCCTGGTAGTCCTCGGAGCCGGCGCCGCGGTCGCTCTGCATCCCGGCTCTGCTCTGGGATGTTTCATCAATGACTTTCACATCCCTCGTTGCGCAGCCCACGTACACGCGAGCGAGATGAGCTCCCTTCCCTTCCTCTGCGTTCCCAGATGCCGCTGTTTCGTCGGAAGCGGCCGTTTGATTTTCTTCCGCCGGCCCTCAGCTGTGTCTCTTATCCACCCGCGCGCTGTCCTGCCCCCTGAGCCGACGTCTCCTGATTCCCTTGGAGCCCAGCCTTCGGGCTGCCACTGTTTGGGCTCTCTGGAGCGACGTGGCTGAGTAACTCCGGTTTTCCCGTGGATGCTGTCAGCGCGTCCTACGCTCTCGCAGTCCGGGTGGCAGCGCTGGCGACTCGGCAGTCCCTGTGGATGGAGACCTCCTCCTCCCAGCCTGCTTAGGCTTGGACTGTTCAGCCATAAAGGCTTCCCAGGGCTTGGGAAAGGCTCCAAGTACGGGGCCCTCGGTGCTGAGTGTGGGGTGAGCTCAAAGGCACCGGTGCCCAAAGTGCTTTTAGGGAAAGTGTTGCATCTCCTCTTTTACACGTTGCTCCAGATGTTTAATTGGTGGCAAAGAGGAATCACAATTTGTTTCATCACTACCAGCCCGGACCTTCCATTAACGCCGTGCTTTTCCTTTGCAGGATCCATGATGAAGACTCAGGCTGTGGGGACCTGAGAGGAGACAGCCGAGGTGCTGCAGCACCGATCGTGGCCAAAACACCCAGGAGCCCCCTCCCGAGGACGGGCGCTTCAGCTTCAGCTGCGAGCACGGCGAGAGGGATGGCAGGGAGCAGCAGCTCGCCCTGAGCTCGCCGGGGAGCGATGGGGCTCCTTCACCCGCTGCCAAAAATATCTT
>NW_009694386.1:8901-9676 GCF_000703405.1 Apaloderma vittatum
TTGCTCCTGACTCCCACATGGAGTCGAAAGGACTAAATTAGCCGCTCTCTGCTGGGCTTTGGAAATTGTTCTCTTGGTCGGGAAGTGCTGGTGATGGATGGCAAAGTGCTCTTGGGTCAAACAGTAGCTCAGTGCTTTTCCCTGTGAAGGACCAAGTGCTTGCCCAGTTCCAAGGAACCAGCTGTGGATATTTTTTTTTTCTTTTTTTACCCCTCTGCTCTTCTTTTTGATGCCTTTTGGGGTCTCGGGCTTTTTGTGAGGATGGCTGGACCCAACCTGAAGCACGTGGCCTTCACAAAGATGCTGTGGTGGGAGCTGGAGGGGCAAAAGCCTTTGGAGGAGCCATGGGGTGGAAGCTGAGCTGGTGATCGTGGTGCCCTGGGGAGTAAAACTGTCTGGCAGAGTCAGGGCTGTTGGGTGGCCTCGGGGCGGGGGGTTCCTTCTTCCCCCAGCACATCCCATCTGGAGCCCCAGCAGGGCCAGGGAAGGGATGTGAGAGCTGGGGATGCTGAACTGCAGCAAGGGGGAAAATGTCACCCTCAGAAACAATTAAAACTTCTTAATAAAACCCGTTGCCTCTGTGAGTGCTTGACATTCTTTTCCGTTTGCCTTGGCTCAGCCACACTTACATCATGGCCCTATCGCGGCGCTGCCGAGGGGACGCGCTGGATTGCACAGGAAACCGGCGCTTTGGCAAACTCTGCCCGAACAAAGCCAGGCCAAGAGTTTAGTGCCTTTGCTTTGCAGAAAAAAAAATCTCCCCCCCTGTCCTTTC
>NW_009694386.1:9756-9966 GCF_000703405.1 Apaloderma vittatum
CCTAGTGCCTCCCGCTCCAAAAGCCGCTGAAATGCAAATTAGTTCCCCTTAAATCGTGTTGTTTCACGTCCCTGGACTGTGTGTTCCTTCCCACCCTGTAGGCTTGATGTGAGAGCACCGGAAGGTGCCATGTGGGGATACAACATAAAAAGAATATTTATGGAATGGAAATATCCTTTTATTATTATTATTATTTTTTAAAAATATTTA
>NW_009694387.1:0-4299 GCF_000703405.1 Apaloderma vittatum
CGCGGCCCCGCTTTTAATTAGGGCTTCCGCTGCCCGCGCCTGCCCCTCCGCTGCCACCCGGCCCCCCTCTGCATCTCCCCCCACTGCTTTTAAATTCTTTGACACAATTTAGCATTCGCTCTCGCTTGCCCTGGCTGCTGGCCGGGATGGGAGAAAGGCGAAGAGAAGCCAGCCGGAGTGCCAGCGGCCTGGCAGATCCAGATCTCAGCTGGAGGGGCAGGCACGGGACGTGCTACCTCTGCCAGGCCGGGCCAAAGCAAGAACATCTCGCCTGGCGTGACCGTCCACTGGGCTGCAGGCCTTGGGGGGCTCAGCCACCTTTGTAAGGGTTCGTCCAGGGAGGATGCTCACAGCTGAGAACCCCCACCTCTCCATCCACCCCACGGGCTCTGGGGTGGTGGTTAGATCGAGTTTAACGTGGCTGAGATATGGGTTTGGGGGTGTTATTTTTTTGTAAAAAATCTGAATCGTACCTCTTGTGGCATTGGTGGTTGGTGGCTCTTGCCAGAACTTCCTGGGAAGACGTTGCTGGAAAACACGGTTTCGCACTTGAGAGGCGAATGAAAGGAAGTTCGTGTTTTGTTACAATTTTCTCTCTTTGCTTTGGACTGCGTATGGTGGGACTGGATGCACAATACAGGAATTGAAGGGCAGCCAGGAGTTTTCACAGTTACCTCCTCTAGACTTTTCCAGCCCTCAGGTATGTCTGTACCCAAGGCAAAGATTTGCATCTTTTGTGACAAGAAACACATTTTGATGTCCTACACAAATGCGTATTCAGGACACTTGAATATGTATGTCTTTTACTGAGAAGTGTGATGTTATCTCTATGCAGATAAATACAAGGAAGGAAAGCAGCTCTAGCCAGGATTTACAGATCCCTCCCTGGCTAGATCACATCTTGTTGGCTCTTCTCTGGGACACTTGATCCAGAAACCTCCTCTTAGCTTTTGCTTGTTACTTTTGACATGGAGGCTCTTATTTCCTTTTGGGGTGCCCTTTCATTTAGGTGAAATGCAGTTTTTCCCCGCCATGAGCAACAGCTCATACCTCAGCAACAGGCAGTCCTGTTGCTCCCTGTGCAAGGGGCTACTGAAACGCAGGGCTCTGGGGTGTGATGCCATGAATGGAACCTTCAGTCTGCATCCCCCACCATGGGTGGGCAGGGAGGAGTCTGAATGTGATGGGATGCTCACACTAACTGCTGTCCCATCTGCTGCTGGATGGGTTTCTGGGTGAGCACGGGGAGTCTGCAGGGAAGAAACCTGCAGGAGTGGGTTAGGGGATGGAGAGAAGTTCCTTGTGTCATAATTCGCCCTCTCCTTTTCTCTGTCAGCAGCTGTTGGTAGGTTGGAGTCACAGCTCAGCTGTCCACCGTGAGCTCTGGGTCTGTGACTCCAGCTGCAGGAGCCTCTCAACCATTTCCCCAAACCCCAGCACAAGAAGCCCAAGGCCACCACGGTGCCAGCAGCACTTGAGCAGACAAGTGTGTCTGCTTCTCAGGCTGCTAATACCTGTGCAGCCCCAGCCCTGCTGAGGCCAGCCCGAGGCCAGCTGGGCTTGTGCCACAACTGCAGGATCCTGCAAGCACAAGCTGAGCAGATGCCGAGGTGTGGACCAGGGTGGGTGGTGCAGTTTGGATGTTTCTACCTCATCTGATACAATCAGCATTGCTGTGCACATGCGAGGAAAGTTGTTCGATAGGAATGACCCATGATGCTGGGTTAATTCTGTTTACAAAAGAATAAATATTATAGCAGTGTCTTATAAAAGAGAATCAATAGCTTCCCTTTGCTGGGTGATCCCTTCATGTCTTCGAAAATCAATTCCCCCCATTCCCCTCCTCCTCGCTGCACAGCTATCTGTTTTTCGGGGTGACGGGGGGGTCAGACGATTATTGAAGTATATGTGAATTTACAATATTAACGACTCACGACGGTGTGTCCGCAGGTTCACGGTGAATTAATTATCTGTTTAAGAAGCCATGAAGAAATCAATCAATGAAAATTTCTCACTCTTTTGAGAGTGAGGGAGATTGTCAATTTTTTTTTTAACATGCACCACATTTAAAGGAGCAGTGGGGCTTTTTTCAGCAGTGGAGGGGCAGAAGGAAGCTGTTTTGGAGCTGAGAGACACCTGTTTGGTTTGGTGCAGCACTGCCTGGAGCAGCAGACCCATTTGCTGGCCTCCTCAGAGGGCAGAAGGCACTAAGGATACATCCCAAGGTGCTTTTGTCCTGGGGTTAAGCCAATGGTAGCCTTCTCTAGAGGGAAAAGGAAAAGTCCGGTGTTATGTACCATGTGTTAGCAGACATTGTTTTGGTGGGCAATGAGGTCTGTCACAGACATTATCTCCTCCCAGCTCACCAGCCGTGCTACCCCTCTCCTGGAGACCCATCTGCCACTGCTGAGCTAGTAGAGGTCAACATGTGGCTGCTCCTCAGCTGCTACAGCCTGGGGTAAATGGGACAATATCCCATGATGGAGACAGGAGACAAGGAGCAGCAAACAAAGAAGAGCAGCTGAAAGCAGTAATATCTCAAATCACCTGAAGATCTGCTGGAAGAAGTCTGTCAGAGTGCTTCATGACCCAGCCTTCAACATTGACTGCCATGTCTAAATTTGGGACAGGCACTGATGAGGGTGCAGCCATGAGGCATAGATCTGGCATGCCTGGACACAGCCCCGTTGGGCCTCCTCTGCAAAGGCAAGGTCAGGTAGCCCTAGACTGCTCACCCCTCCACCTGGTGCTAAAGCTGCAGCCAGGGGAAGGACCCTTATGTTCCTGCAGACCTGATTAATAGTTGCACCAGGTCTCCAGAGGTCTTGAAGTCATCTGAGGCATTCAGATGTGTGCTGAGAGATGGCAATGCATACTGTTAACAGCATCTGGTTGAGGTCCTTATGTCAACTTGATGATATTTTGCTGTTCGAATGGGGTTTGATGACACTTGAATACTGGATGCAAGTATTTTCTCTACACTTTTGGCTTTGCAGGCAAAAACATATAGACTTTGATGCCAATCAGGAAACTGGCAGGGGAAGATGGATCCCAGGAAGGTAAAGAGGTTTGTCTGTAATTCCTTTGGCCTGTCCTGACCCTCCTAAAAAGTGCCCCATCTCACCTCTCTTGTGTCTGGGAATGATGTAATGTATTGGAACTGGTGCAATGACTGATATCCTGGTTAAAAGGGGAGAAACTGAAGCAGTGGGAGAGGAGAGGAAACTGAAAGGAGGGGAGGTATGAGGGCCTCAGAACCTTTGGCAGGAGAAGTGAGATGGACACTGCCCATTTCCCTCATCCCTAGCCACCAGACAGACAGCAAGGCAGGTATGCAGGAAAAAGGCCGCAGTATTTGCATAGGGGGTAACAGAGGGAAATGTGTGGGGGATGGCAGGCAGCTGGAGACCCTGACAAACAGGCTAGAGGAGAGGAGGGAGCAGGGACAACCTCTGAAGCTGCTTCTGCCCTCACAAGCCCAGGCAGACATGGCCCCTTCCCAACCCCATAATCCTACTGGCCCGTGCCGAGGAGTCCCCGCCAGGCACACCCATCGCTGTAACCAGAATGGAGAGAAGAGCCCATATTGACACAGGAGCATCTGTGTCAGTAATTGTCTCACAGCCTGGCAAATTGCTTCAATGTGCCATCCCCTCCAGCCGCACAGCTCAGTGGTGGCAGCAGGCCTGGGGGAAACTGTGCTGCTGCCAGAGAGACGAGAAGGTCCTGGACCTGACGGAAGGGGTGAGAACCCCACAGGGACATGCTGGGTCCTAGCCCAGGTCCCTGTGTCTTGACAAAGTCTCTCCTGATGGCTGCTTGGCAGCTGCTCTGGCTGCAGTGCTCTGTTTTACTCAGTTCCATCATCCTTGGTGTAATACTTCCAATTCAAACCACAATGAGAGAGGAGGAAAAATTCCTGTCAGAATTTAGGCTGCCATTTACACCAACCAAAGGCAATCTGAGAGGGAGACTTGTTGTTCCTCCCTTGTAACCCTTACTTGGCTGCAGGGAACAGGAGATCCTTACCAGTTTACTCTACATAAGCACCCAGCTTTTCTTCTACCCATAGATGCAGCTGCTTTCCCAGTCTAGACAAAGCTAGATAAGAAAAAAAAGGTGAGGTTCTCCACCAAAAATTATGCAGTTTGAGGCTGCATAAACCATAGCTTTTAAGATGTCACATATTGGAGCCATTCAGTGCCCTATGAAGTCACCAGTTCGACCAGAGATTTCATTTCCATCTGTCCTTTTTCAAAAATCTCTAGTTCTGTATTTTCCATGCTTTTTAGTGGCAGA
>NW_009694387.1:4330-16103 GCF_000703405.1 Apaloderma vittatum
GTTCCAGCAGGGATTGTTAAATTTACCTCCCCGACCCAGGTATGCAACTTTGACAAAAGACTTCAGGCCCAACCATGACATTCTGAGTCAAGCAAGGTCTCCAGAACTTGGCTCAGTATAGGAAATTCATTAAAAGATACAGTTATTTGTAAAAGATCATGGTTAAAGCCAGCCTCCTGAACTGCTGCTGCTAAATACATGCTCCTCCACGTAAAAGGTGTCCTACCCCTTTTATGCCCTAGCTTCTTTAATGATGAACTAGCCAACAATATAAAGCCAAAACCACCAACAAACACGCTCAAGCCCAAGCATAGTATTTTGATTTAATGCTTACAACTTTACCAGCACTCCATTAATAGCTGTAGATTTTACCTATCTAGTGGAAAATGTCTCTGAGATGAGCAGGCCACAGCCTGTCTTCTGAAGAAGGTGTCATTAGTCAGAGTTGTTCTCAAGGTGTGACATAATGTAGGACTAGAAGGTCTCCTGGACTTTCCCAATACAGTCTAGTTTGAGGTGCAATTAGTGCTATGATAGGGGAAGTGAGTACAGCAACCTGTCGTGAAGCCTGTGTAGAGTTAAAAAGTAGGGTGCTAATTCCTTGCTTTCCCCTTTGGGAAAGTCCAGTGCTTTGATTTGCTGCAACTGCATCTCTGGCCCTGGCGCAATCAGCATGGTGATTTTGTGTCTGGGTCTCTCCACTGCCCATAATTAGATATCACATCCCAGATACCAAATGGATGCAAGAGAAGAAATCCATGGATTTCCACTCTGTTGACTGCTGAGACCAATATACTCCATTTCTCTGCAGACCTCCCAAGCCTGTTAATGGGATCATTCTGTCCCATGTCACAGGTGACTGCATTAGAGAGGCAGATGAAATGACTTCTTAAATATAGGAATTTCCAGGTGTTTGCCACATCTAGACAGGCAAATCAACTGTGTAAGATATCCCTGTTAGGTCTTGGAGGATAACTGATTCTGGTGGAGCTGTGCTATGAAAACCAAATGGATATCACGTGCACAAGAAGTGGCATCCCCGTGAGCAGTAGGCAATGTTTCAGATGAACCACACTTTGCCCTAGGTTTACTAGGAAGGAAAAGCTCCAGCTGCCCTTTAGCCACATTCCTAAAGGGTCAGAAATGCCACAGGAGCAGTCAGTGGAAAAGCCAAGTACAACAGCTAGAACATTGATTCAGAAGACCTGAATCAAAGGAAGAACGTCGTGGTTCAAAATAGACCTTCTGTATTTCATATTGCTGGACAATAATATGCAAAAGAGGTGAAGTTAAGAGGATTAGATGCTAATATACTGCTAGGACATATAAGCAGCTGCTCTCATGTAATATATTTACAGCTCTCACACTGCAACTACTGCCAGTGTGAGGAGCTATTTGGGTAGCTGGGGAGGTCAGAAACTTGTCCAGTGTGTAAGTATCCAATACACAGAAGATACTCATTTTGAGGCCTACAATGGACTTGTGTTACAAGAAAGGTGTTTCTACAAATACTTCAGAGACCAGAGACTTTCTAAATGGCGTGTGTCCATTCTTGAGGTCTGATTTCTGCCACTTCCTTTCCCACTAAAGCGAAGACAAAGTTCCATGTGATAGACCCCCCAGAGTCCAAGTAATAGCTGGGAGGCTCCAATCAAAATACCCATCGCTTAGTCCATTCAGGCACAAGCCTCTGTGGGAGTGTGTCTGCTCTGCAGAACAACCCAACCAGAAGTCTGTGAGGACACAAGTTCACCCTGTGCCAGCTTTCTATGTCTAAGCATGTTCCTCCAGGACTACTCATGAAAAAATAAGCCATGCCTCTTGCATCCAACCAACTCCGCCATCTCCTGCATACTGCCATGCTTCAGAGCTCAGCTCTGACTGTACCTGCCAGCACAGGCACACCCAGTGAGAGACAGCGCCTGCTGTCAACTGTTGATGCTGAGTGGAGAGGCTTGGCCAAGGACACAGAGAAAGGGAGTAGAAGCGTGAGGGCTTGAACCTGGATCCCAATCAAGTACACTCTCCGCTTGTGACTGAATGTTTGAACAACGACAACAAAAAGATTGCTTTTTACCCAGGGAAATTTTTATCACTGCAGACTTGCCATGGCCTTTCTGGCCCACTGGCTTCCAGGATGTACTGCCAGGGAGCCAGCCTGACTCCTTCAGTTCTGCCCGAAGGAAAGTTCCCCTCAGCTGCCAAGCTGGTGCTCCATGGCAGATGCAGTCACAGCTATACTGGCTAATTCTTCCCTGGGAGACTTCCAGACACATACCTAGAGGAGTTCCCAGAACACGACTTGCAGCCATTCAAATGGTGGTAAGAAATTGGCCTCTGCTATGAACCAGACGTGTGGAAAGGGACTACATGACTTCGCACTGGTTTAGTGATCTCCTATTGCTCCTACACCAGCTACTATTCCTAGCACTAAGAATCTGTATTTTTGTCTTTTCTATTCCTTTATAATGCTCACATCTCAAGGCCTGGATTCTTCTCTAGTCTATGCTAGTCAGAGTGAAAATCTTCCAGAAGGAATATCTTCCACAGTCACATTAGAGTCACAAAGATCAAGATCTTTAAACTAGAGAAAGTTAATTTATAGCTAAAAAGCTACTTACTGGAGCTTAAGGAAACCCATTGAAGCCCCACACTTCATCCCTGGCAATTTGCATATTGAGTCCAGTATGCCCATCACCAAGGGCCCCTTGGCTGCACGTCCCCTTTCACACACATCGCGCTGGGAATACAACAGGAAACCTTAAAGGTAGCTACCTTACAGACTTTACCACTGCTCAGCTTCTCAAACGTGTTATTTCTGGGTGAAGAAGGCAATGCTGTGATGATGATGGTAGAGGCATCCTCCACTGTACAAAGCAGCTGTACAAATCACTATTTTGTGATGAGGAAGAGATGTGGTGCTGGAAAGGATGGGTTTTGGATGCCTGCATGGAGCCTAGATGCCTCTGCATGCCTTTTGACCTGCTATGGAGTGGCCCAGGCTCCTTTTCACTGCTTGTGAGTCTGTTGGGCAGCCCTGCAGCTTAGAGCCATGTCTAGCCCGCTGTGTGAGCGCCAAATGGAAAGAAAATGGGTTTTGCAAAATTCAGGCCCATTCAGGCAAGTAGGTAAGGAACTGCAGAGGTGGCCCACTCAGCGTGTGAGATGCTGTAACCTGCGGTGTCTTTGCAAAGAGAGATGCACCTTTGTATTAGTGCTATCAACTGATCGCTGTGGAAAATCAAACAGGTTTTGCTTCCTCAGGCTGACTGCAGGAGCAGCCTCAATGGAAGAGCTGTTGTGGCCATGAACAAGGAAAGGGTTGACCTTCTCTTTGCCCAATCAGCTCAGGCTGCTCATCATCTTGCCCCTCAGTCCACCAGCAGTGCTTGGCAGAGGCACTTTTGCAACTTCCCACTGCATGGGTTCTCAAGATCCCCAGAGCTTGAGAACCAAGGTGTGACAATCCCACACTGTCACTCCCTGTGGAGCTTTGGGAAACCTGTGTGAGTGTGCAGGTGAGGCACACGTGTCCTGGGGAGGGACATTGTGCACACACTTCTCCATTGACAGTGGTTTATCTCAAGTGCCCCCCTCCCTCTCCAAAGCATCCCTGACACTCTAGGTGAATATTTGAAAGACAGGATCGGGGCTTTGGTTCGAGAGCCTCTTTGTACAGTGCTAACTGGTTTCAGGGCTGTAATTATCTCTCCAAGAGAAGCTGTAAATTGGATTAAGGCACTGAGTTGCAGCTGAGTGAGCTCCCTCCATTGCCCCACCTGGTGGGCTGCTGAGCGATAACAAAAAATGCCGAGAAATCGGATTTGGATTCTGCTTCACACTCATGGCTTCCTTCTGGAAAAAATGAAATTTTTCCGGCAGAAAGGGCTGGCATGGGTTTGCTGGCAGTATCAGTCCTGGGCTCATATCATCTGCTGGCACTCTTCCGGAAACGCGATCCCCTCCGTTATCAGAGAGAAATAAATAAATAAACAGCAGGAGATGTTTTGGCAAGGAAGGAGGAATCGCACCAAGAGGCGTGCACATATGCACGCACATACACTCACACGCGCGCACACACACACACTCTCACCTCGGCTCTGTGGCTTCACAGCCCAAGCTGTCTGTCGCAAGCAGAGGAGAAAGAGGGAGGTGGCAGCACAGGCACAGGGAGTTGGTTTTTTTCTTTCTTTAATTCCTGTCCTCTGGGCTGAAGGGAGAGCCCGTTTTTAGCAGCTTATGTTGAAGGCGTAGAGGGCCTGTGCCTGTATTGCTTATGATGCAAATTCCCTCATGCACGGGCTCCTATAGCATCTCTCCCTATGCCCTTGAATAAGGTAGTTTCTTTCCATGGGTGCTTTCAGCCTGATATAAGAGGGTCCAAAAGTTTTACTGAGAGGCAATACAAGTTCTCTGGCTGATTTTGGCATTTTGACGGGAGAGGATAACATTGAGTTTGTGGGAGCTGACTCTCCCCTTTTGAGATAAGAAAGGCTTCAGATGTAGGGTCCTTTTCATGCACAGAGCTGTGTAATTCTCTTCGGAGACACAGGACAAACCTTTGGGGCAGGGGTCTGTAGGAAATCCGGCAGGGATGGGCAGTATCGATCAAGGCCCCTGAGTGAAACCATCAGGTTACACTCTGAACTTATGGGCTCAATGCAGAATAACACCGCTGACAGCTTCATTTCCAGACAAAGTTTATGACGGAGCATTTCTGTCTGCAGAGGAACCAGACTATCTTGGGTTTGGAGACAGTCTAAAACACTACCTTCTCTTCACAAGCAGAGATCCCAGGACCAGCTTTTCAGGTAAGGCCAATCAGTAATTTATCCATAATCTGATTTATTACGGCTCTTAAAGCTGTCAAATGGGGCTTGTGTTTGCCTGCACTTTTGTGCTCTGCCATCTGCAGGGTTTCCTTCCACTGCTGGGCAGCTCCCACCTTCAGGGCAACAGCTTCCCACCCCTCCTGGCCACAGGGGCACCAGAAAAGGCATCCCTCGCTGTCTGTAACAGTGATGCTGTTGCCCACTGCATCTCAGGAGCGAGGCAGCTGCCTCTGCCCATGGGTTGCCCCTGCCAGCTGGCAAGAAAGTGCACGGACTGTGAGGGCTGCCCTAGACGGCTGAGAGAGGAGGGATGTCTCCAAAGGGAGACGTGCTCCAAAAAACCTAAAGGGGAATGACAAGCCTGAGGAAGTGAACCCCTGGTCAGCTGGCACCTCACATGTACTGTGAGGACAGTAATCCCCATCATGGCTCTGGTGCATCAGCCGAGCTATTAAAATGCTGTGGAGATGTTCTCTAAACTGCCTTCCAATATAGCTTCTTCCCCCTTGTGTCCCCAGCTGTCCAGGTCCTGATTAAGTCTCTGTTACTCCTCTTGTCTTTCTGTCTAAGGGCAGCTGCTGCATCATGTCTACACAGCCTGACACAGCGCTGGGAGGGCAGCCCTGGCTCTGAGGCTGAAGTATACTCTGACAGATGAAGCCACACTGGACCTGTGCAGAGGAGGCCTTCTGCAGCCTCACTGCTCCTCACAGTTGGCTCTTGCCTTAATGCTTCCTTCCTCTGGTGCCGATCTCGCACTACAAGGCAACACCACATCATGGTGCCTGGAACAGCCTGTCAGCCCATCAGCCCCTCTTCTCTCTCCTGCTCTCCTCAAACAACCTAGAAACCCATTTTCTCCTCTGCTGAGTTCTTAGAAAGTGAAAGAAATGTCCAAGAGCTCAGCACTTGCAACTGAATTCAGCTTGTATGTATGCCCTGAAAACAAAAAGGCCACATTCTTCATCAGGACCCAGATCCCCCCAGGATATATATATATAGTCATACTTTCAGAATGTCCCAATGATTCCCATGTATTCAGCAAATTCTCCCCCAAAACATGGTGGAGTAGGGAGCAATTTCCTGCGGGAAATTCTGCCTTCCTTTGGGTGCCCTCTAAAGCTTATCTTTATGTTTCTGTCAGCTTAACTTATTATGTGGTATTCAATCTGACAATAAAGTTTTTATATAGCAGGTACTGTGTATGACAGATACACAGACAGATATGTGTTTATGTATTTGTGTTCCTCTAAATTATAGTAAGAATTTTGTATTTTTTTCATTAGGTTCAGCTCTGGTTTTCACACCTATAAAGCTTTTGCAAATCCTAGGATGGAGATAATAGATATATGAATTCTTATCACTGTTAAACTTCTTCAGTGATAGTATTTTGGCGGGGTTTGCATTTAAATATTGAAAGGCACTAGTGGGACAGCTGAATATTTAACTCTAACCTTCCCAAGAAGGACTGAACATTCATAAATTATCTTTTTTGTTTCAGTATCTATGGACTCAAGCGTTCCTAAACAGAGAAGGATTTAATCCTCTGCTAGGAGTTCAGCCACATGCTTAAGTGCTGCGGACTTCAAGAAGGACTTTAATTGCTGAAGGCCACTAGTAAGTATGTTGCTGAATTCTTCCCCAGGAGTGGCTGTATTTTGGGGATGATTTAGGTGGTCCTTTACTTCAAACTGCTGCTAGAGTTCTTTAGCATACAAAATTTGCATAATTGTACTGATGAACCCTTCTTGATGACTCTCCCTTAGGAGACGGTTACATTGCCTCTATGTAGTTTTGGAAATTACCTTTATTTTATACCTAGAACATTGTCTTTGCAAACACTTTCCTTCCCTGTATGTGTCTATGTGTCTTTCATACCTTTTACTGTGTGTTTTATTGTCCTTGCAATTTTAAAAGCAGTAAGATGATTTATAGAAGAAATTAATGAGCAAATCACCTGATGCTGAACTGTTCCTGGATGTCACAGTACTTTAGACCTGATAGTGGTGCAAACAGAATGCAGACTTCTGGGCTGCTCCAGATTCCCAGTCCTCCTGACAATATGGCCTTGGGATCAGTCCAGCTAAGGCTTTCGCTCCTGCATGTTTTACTTTTTGCAGGATAGAGGAATGCATGGTCCTGATAACATCTTATTCTCTACTCATCAGGCTGCACTTGGGTTTGTGACTACCATTAAAAGGAGAAGGCCAAATCCCTCTGTGGTTTAAAAGCCCTGAAGTCAATGGAGTTGCTCTAGTGATGAATTTGACCTGAAACTTCTGATCTGGTTTTAGTAGGCTGCCCACAAGCCCAGATCTAAGGCATGTCTTGGGTGGATTTATATTTTTGTTTGAGAATGTGGAGACGGTCAAAGAGTTAGACACCTTTCACATTCAGTATAAGTCATTAAAGGCTGCAGAGCCTTCTGTATGGAAACAGCTTCCCTTATTTCTTTCATTCTAGCAGGTTATTTTTTGTCTCTCTCTGACACTCTTACTTCACATATAGGACACAGGACATGGGAAGTAGGATACCTCAATTGTGCCAGTGCCAAACGGGATGACTTTGGCAGAGCCTTTTAATCTCTCTTTCCTTGAGTCTAGCTGCTACGTCTCTGACCTCTGTTGTGTGTTGTTAAAGCACAGTTTCCTTTTAATTCCCCAGACAGCTGTCAAGAGCCAAGCGAAAACCTCCCAGGATTTGTGTTTGAGCTGTACAGAAAGTTTCTGCCCCCAAAAGCTTGTAAGCTAAATAGCCAGGAGGGACAAGTGCAGGAAGGGAATGAGCCAGAGTTCCAACCTTTAGGTGGAAGATTACACATTTCCCAGAGTGGATTTCGTCTTTGTGCAGTTTGAGTCTCCCTGATTTTTCTTACCCATGTAGCAAATACCTCATAAACATCCATTTTTCTCCTTGCAAGAAAATTTAATGTCTTTTCTTCCTCCTCCATGAAATCCAGGCTTATTCCTTATCTTAAAGCAAGCAAGCAGGAAAAGCTGAACTTTTAGCTGTGAGGAAAATGAGCCCTATTGCTACTCACAGGTGGGCACCATCCTGCCCTCACGCCTGCTTGGCACCGCAGAGCTCGGCACTCATCCTTCCTCTCTGGGCTCCACAGGGAGATGAGGCTGTCCTGTGGTGAGAGATGTGGACGTGGATCCCAAGATGAGGTCATCCCACAAGTGTGGGTGCAGGGGATTTCTAGAGAGGAGGAAAGACTGACACAAACATGAGGGCAGAAGGGGTGTGGAAGGGAATGGAGAAAAAGAGCGGATGGGCAGGCAGGATTCCAATTTTGGCTTTATCTGTACAAGACATTTTAGCTGGAGCAGCAGGGTAAACACAGTACATTTCCCTCCAGCATTTACACTGATATAAATAGGCTTTTTAACAGTTTAACTTTATTCTCTTGTAGGCATGAAATTAAGCTACACAGGTATTAGGTACACATATACCAGAATAACTGTGCTCACAGTCTGAGGGGGGTTATACTGATTTAGCCACAGGGGAGTTTAAGAAGATTAAAGAAGTTAAAAGATGGTATTTAAACCATCAGCAGTAATATACATCGATTCCTAGCTGCAGTCTTTCTTTTATCCATATAAACGTTTTCTGTACTGAAGTACATACATGTACACGAGCTTTTGCATACAAAGCATGCTAATTTTCTTCTTTTTTCCCCCATTTTTCTCGTCACCACCAAATGAAAAGTGTTTTCCTCTAGAGTTTAGTTTTATTCTTCCCTTGTTTATAATTTGAAGATGCTTTTCTAGCTTTAGAGAAGTATAGAAATGACAGGAGGAAGGAAAATAAAGAGTTCCTATTGCTCTGCTTTTTCAAACTCCATCAAGTTCAGGTTATTTGCAGTGTAACTGAAGGAAATAAGAAAAGTTGAAAAGCAAGCAACCAATTGAAAAGAGACAGCATTTACTGCAATATGGACAGCACTGACAGCGAGTCAGGGAAAAAGACATCTCCTGCCTTCTCATCAGTGCCACTTTGGAAACTCAATATTTTTTCAATATTTCTAATTCCAGGTATTTTTAAAAATATATATATGAAAAAGAAGGAAAAACTAAGGAGGAGGATGAAGAAAGGAGGACAGGTAGAGAAAAGCACAGCCAGAGAGCAAGAGGGAAAAGGAAGACAAGAACAAAGTAAATGTGAAACAAGGGAGTCAGGAGAGGGAAAGTGAAGTATTGTGTGAAAATACAGCCAAGGTGTAAAGGAGAAGCCCGTGTAGTTCATTTCCATCTTCACCCCAAGCATAGTGTTTTAAAAAAGATTCAGTGCAGCCTGTGACAGTTTTTGCTTCTGTGCATGCAGAAGGCAACAGCTCAGACTGACTGCTGTTCTCAAACCCTCTCCTTCAGCCAATGGTTTAATTCTGCCTGAGGCTGAAGCATCAGGTAGATGCTGTTTGTAGCCAGAAAAGTTCTGTCAGCCATATTCACTAGCAAGCACTGGACCTAGCCATGATAAATATGATAAAAAACATGCTTTCCTGTGACAGTGCTGTTGAAATTATTGTCTCCTTGTTAAAACTCCACTACCATCCCCAACCACCTTCCTTCTCACAGAAGAAATAAAACAAGATAAAAGCAGAAAAACAAAGTTTTAAGGAACCTCTGCCTTTATGAAATACACCCAAAATTTAAAGAAACTTATTGGATTTCCTCTGTAAATCTTATTAAATGCAAAACGGACAGAGCCATATGGAAAGGCAGAGGGCTGGATGTTCAAAGGGCTCTGGAAAGTGGATGAGCAGACTTGGGTAAAGCAGAGGCATGTGGGGCAGGTAGATGGATAGGCATGGGATACGTGTGTAGAGGAGTGGCTGAACACGGAGGTGACAGAAATATGCACTTGTGCGACTGGGCTGACTGACAGGAAGGATGTTTTAGAAGTTCAGAAAATTTCTGGTAAAGCTCTTCCTTCTGCCATCACCTTTCAGGTGGCCCTGGGTAAATCACTCTCATACCTTGTTTTCACTGGAAACCATGGAGAGTTAATCCTTCAGAAACTAAGAGATACTCATATTCTGCAGTAACAGGGCTCAGACAAGCACCTCAGAAGAATATAGATGTGATCTGTCACCGGGACACCCTGACACGTCATCCTGGTGATCCTTAACAGAGCCAAGTTTCAAAACAGTTCTCCCAGCATGCTGGGATCTCATCATGCTTTCCAAGCTTTGGACCTGCTAATGCCCTTAATGCTTCAGTAAAGAAGGTTTAAAATTCTATCTAGGGCAGTTGGTCAAATGGTGGTAATTCAGATTGAGCAAAAGGAGTCCAAATGTCATCTCTGAACTGTTTTATCTGGATGGAGTCTGTAGACAAGCTCCCCACAGCCATGTCAGAGTGAACGTGTCTCTGCAGAGAACCAGTGGGACGAATAGCAAACCATCTGCACCTTCACTCAGTAATGGTTGAAATGACGCTAGGAGAATTCAGCACATCTTTTAGTCTACAGACAAAGTGCAGGTTTAGCTGTATCTCTCAGTGGCATCTGGACTACGAGCAGAGCCATAAAAATGGGGCATTTGAATGATCTTGCAAGAACATCCTGCTGGTTCAGCAAAGCTCTAAGGAATTTTCTCAAGCGACACCACTCCTAGTTGGAGGATATTTACATTATTGTAGAAAAGACTTCTGATCTTGATAATTGCCTTGGTTGATTCTGAAACAAGGTTGCATGAAGCCTTTCAGATAATGTTGCAGCAAGTATAACGTGAACACCAAAGACAGAGTAGATCAAAAAGTATTGGTGATGGTCATGGCCCAGGACCTCCTGAATTTGATATAACTTTCCTCACTGCTTACTTTTTGTCTGGTCAGTCTGTCCAGCACCACTTGTGGTCTTTAGTGGTTTAATGGGAAATGGGGCACCTCTTATCACTAGGGATTTTCATTTGAGGTGTCCAACATGTCCAGTGGTCACTTGTGGGGCTCGAGAGACAGGGATGTCCAGATAACAGGGATGTTCATCCAAGTCCTCCAGTTACGCCCTGTTCATATGTACCCTGCTGGATTCTTTCTGCATCTGTCAGCCTACATGAAGACACTGACTTTCAGACCCAGTCTGGAGGTGTGTGTCCCCATATGGGTCTGGTTGCCTTCCCCCTTCTTTGCTGCACGGGTCCTCCCAAACTCTCTCCCCAGTCCTGGATCCAAAAGCATAATGGCTTTATGTAGCTTGTAAAATTCTATTATCTCTGTATTCAAAACTCAACAACTGGGAAATGGCTGTAATAAGCGTGTTATTAAGCGTGTAAATACACTTTAACTTCAGACCTCCAAAGGAAGTCTCTGACTGTCTTCCTCGCTGTTTCCCCTCTATGTTTTCTCCATGCGGTTGGATTTCATGGATATATGTCCTTTCCCCCACTCTTCCTGGCCAGCGTGCCATCCCATTTGATTGTGCTGGGCATGATGCTCCCCTCCACTGAGCATGCCACAGAGTCTCCTGGAGATCTCAGAGACTTGGAGGGAAGATGAGGTATCAGTGAGGATGAGGGGCTTGGGGAAGCGGGGAGGAGGGCTGGGGTGGGAAAACATTTTAAAAAAAAGAAAGAAGCCAAGTGCATTCTTTCTGCAACACTCAGGAAAAAGAATGTTTCACAGGGGATTGGAAAGGCGAAATTTTTTCACATCCAAATGGATTGCAATTTCCCTCCATTTAGCACCTGAAGGTAATTAGCTCGAAGAGACTGTCGGCTGAGAAACACGTTCATGGAACATTAACTCTCATACATTCTCCAGTTGCAGGGAATTAATAGGAAAGATTAAAGTTTAAAGAGAGCAAAATGCCATTACCTCGCAAGCCACCTCTCTCAGCGGCAGTAACTAGCCCTCACTAACCTAAAAGCACCATTGGAGTCCCTGGCTCCCGCTTCAGGCAGCGACAGATGAGACGGGCCCCCACACTGTCCCGAGCTG
>NW_009694387.1:16134-35015 GCF_000703405.1 Apaloderma vittatum
CTGGCCTGGCCGTGGGCGCCGATGCCCCCCCGGCAGCCAGCGACGGTGCCGGGGCTTGCGGCTCCAGCAACGATGCGTTTGCCCGTGGCCGTATGAGTGCACATGCACGTGCCACCCATGCACCCACACGCGTGTGCAAGTGACTCCCCACACGTACTGCTCTACAGGCGCCAGGTCGTGTCCTCTCAGCCAGAGGTGAGCTATGACTGCCCAGTCACAGCAGAGCCGAGGATGAAGTGCCCAGCAGTGGTCCCCTGCGTGCTCCCACCAAGGACTCAGGCTGGCAGGTGGGACGGGGGGGAGGGATCCCTCACGCACCTCCTGGGCATCGCGGCATCATCTCCCTCCTGCTCCCCGCTGGCATGCCGGCCCCCGCACAGGGATGCTGGCAGCCTGCTGGGCTCATGCAAGGTCCAAACTGCAGCGCTGCAACACAAAAAAGGCCTCACAGCTGAATTGGCTCTGTGAGTGATACCAAATCTCTCCTGATGGAGGGATTATGCCTTCTTCTCACAAGTAAGACCAAAAAAAAGCATAAAAGGGTGGGGCCCCTATTTTTGTGGTTGGGGGTAAAGTTTATATAATCTTCTGCACTTTAAAGATTTCCATGTTGCTTTAGCATTTCAGGGAGAGAGCGTGAGAGAGAGAGAGAGAGGGAGAGGGAGAGGGAGAGAGAGCGAGAGCGAGATGAAATTGAGACATGGAAGAATTTATTGCCCAGAAAATTCCATTCTGCTATCTGATTCGAAAAGTCCAGTCCCCCCAGCTTCGGAAAATCTATTTTCCACATTTTAATACCCTGCAGAACAGTCCTCATAACTCATCCGAGTGTGTTAAGCACAGTTTTATTAGATCTGAAACAAATTTTGGTGGGGAGATACTATAGGTCATTAACCATGGAGTAATTTTATCCTTGTTTCCCTAATGATGCCATAATGGCGAGCGAATTTCTTAACTAAAGACCAAAGAACATTTTGAAGGTCAGTTTCATCTGTGAGCTCCTTCAAGCGCTTCTCGGAGAAGATTGGAAAACTCGCCGATTTTTTGAAGAGTCATTAATAATGTGAAAGCTGAAAGAGCTCTCTCCCATTTGCGTTCCTGCTTTTTACCTTTTAATTTTATATCGCTTTAGTCCCTTTCTTTTTCTCCCTCAGTCTCTCTCTCTCTTTTTAACTCTCTTCTGGAGTGGCCCCTCGTGCAGCTGAAAAATGAAATGGGCCATTCATGAGGGCATCCTGAGCTGAGCTGAGGCAGAGCAAGGATCCAGGAGGGGGAAAGGGCAGTCCTGGCGCTGGATGCCCACCACCACTGCCGGGCACCCCCTGCCGTAAATATCCCTCCAGCAGCTCTGGGTGCCAGCTTGGCTGAGGGGCAGCCTGCTGCCCCATGCTGGTGTAAATGAGGAGTGGGGTTGTTTGAGCCTACGGCTTCTCTGCAAAAGGAAGGAGATGGACTGGGCTGTCCTCTCCCTGCCTAACAGGGCATGTGTGTTTTTAGCCTGGATCGTGGAGGGCTGGGCTGGCAGAGTGGCCTCTGCACCAGGTGTGAATGTGCATGTGTGTGCACGTGTGTGTGTGTAAGGTCCGTGTGTCAGTGACCATGAGATCATTTAGGGAGGATGTGAAATACTGATTGAGATATATATATGAGATATATATATATATATGATATGGATATATATACACACCTGTGTGTGAATTGACATTTATGTGTTGATATGTTGCAAATGGATGACATTGTAAAAAAAAAGAAATTAGCAAGATGGTGTATAAGGATGATAAGTAGCCTGTCTACATGCATGTGCTGGGACTGCAAGTACATGGGGTGGACACATGGAGTAAAAATTAGCATGTGCAGTATTCGTTTTGCATGGATTTTTGGGCTCAAGTTTAGAGTTTATGTGTACATTCTATACCTGTTTGGAGGAACACATGGGGGGCTCTTTGACTGGACTCTGATTTATAACCCTCTGTGTGTGCGTAGTGAATAGATAACAGGCTTACACCGACTTTGTGTTGACTCTGCATTTGTGTGTGGGTGGTGGTTTTTCTGGCTGTACCACAGCCGTCAGCGGGCAGGAGGAATCTACTGGGATGTGTGCGGTGCACTGGAGGCTTGGCTCTGTGTGTGTGTGTGTGCGCACATGTGTGCGTGCAGGAGGCTCAGTGCCCTAGAGAAGGGTTTATCTGTGTGCTCAGTAGAAAGCGCCTGGCAATGAACAGGCCTCTGTGCTTATGTGTTTTCCTCTCCCTGGGTGTGTATGCTTCAGGCGTCTGCATGTGTTGCATTTGCAGATGTCATGGGCCACATCCTCAGCTGATGTAAAGCAGCAGCAGAGCCCATGGGGCAATTTACACACACTGCAACTCCAGCCCAGCCCCAGACTGGAAGCGAGGGGGCTAGGGGGTGTGGGTTGAGATGCCACCCCAGACCATGGGAATGGATAACTTCCAACATGGTACAAGACCTTCTCCCATCCCCTCTGCCCCTTCTCCCCCAGCCCGTTACTCATGTTCGAGGCGAGAACTATGGGGGGGCGCATGTGTGTGTCTATTTGGGGAGGGAGCGCTCCGAGGGGAGGGGGGCAGTGTGGTGACACACTCTGCTCCCAGATGTGATACCAGCGATAATTTCAATTTTATGCCTTTGTTATGGCTTTAATCACTTTCTTTATGCGTTTTGTTCCAGCGATCAGGGAGAGACACCTGATAGGCAAAAAGGATATCAGGGGAACAATTTTTATTTGGAATGTGGTGAGAAGTCTAATTAGAATTTGAATTCTGCTGAGCCTTGAAATGGTCGGTACTTTATCCTGATCGCCTTAGATATTGTTTCGAGTCAATCATCTGTCATAGTGCGGCACGCTGGAGAGAAAGGCTCTCCATCCAGCCTGGTCTCTCTGTCGGGCTGGGGGCTGCTGGTGGGGAAAGGGAGGGTGACAGGAGGGAGGGCAGAGGACTTTGCTCTGCCGGATAGGCTCCCCAGGAGCAAGCACAAAGGGAGAAGACCTTTTAACAGGTTTCCCTTGCTGTGTACTCCTAGCCCTAGTGTGGTCCCTTTCTCATCATTGCAGGACTGTTTCCTTCAAATGGGTGATGAGGGAGAGGAGGACTGTGAGTCAACACAAATGTGCCCCGAGGTGCTGCCTCAGGTAGGAGCATCCTCTCAGAGATAATCCACATGGTTCAAGAGGATTTTGCTGCTATCCTTGCTGTACTGATTAAATACTCTAGAGGATCAATTCTCTTGGGCAAACAGGATGGATGGATGGATGGATGGATGGATGGATGGATGGATGGATGGACGGCCAGGTGTGGATGTGAATGGCCCTCCAGACAGATTTATATGAGACAGTGGTAGACATGGCTGAACTCAGTGAGACACAGGGCTGGATGGGGCACGTAAGAAAGGTTAGAGCAGGAGTGAACATACCTGATCAGACTGAGAACTATAAGCACATGCATGATGGGGATCTTTTTCAGGCTGTCTAGAGACTCAGGCTGATATTATTCCATTTGTGTTACCAGAACACAAGGGAAAGTGGGGACCTGGGAACATGACAAGGCACTCGGCAACTTTCACAGTCCCTTCAGCTTTGAAGTCTTTTCTTAGTAGTTTAAACACACACACAAATAAAGACAAAACCACAAACCCCTCATGGCTCCTAGTGTTTCAAAGCTAAAAGCCACTCCAAAGCTCACCAGGACATCTCCAATAACATCCTCCCTCCTGTCTCCGGTCCACAGTGCCTCCCCTTGGTGAGACCGCAGCCTTCAGTTCTGATAGAAGTGCTGCAGCACTGAGCTTGAGATGAGCTGCGTGGTGGTGTGATCCTTGCTGCCAAGGAAAAGGAGGAACACAGGCAGGACTGCAGCACGATCTATATACTAGGAGAGACGAGCTGAGGAGAATCGTGAACAATAGAACCATTCCAAGATTCCTCAACTTATTGAAATTGATGGTAAAGTCTTTATTGTGCGCTGTTCCTGTGCTTCGAGATGGTGTCTTATTCTGAATGCAACATAAACATCTGTAACATGAAAGGTACAGGGTTGGTTTGGCTGTTGAAGAAAAGACAGCTGAATGTTTTGCCTTCTTGAGAGAAGCAGAAAATGACCTGGGACTGGGGGGGAATTAAAATTGTTGCAGGCATCTGCAAAAATTTGCAACTAGGAAAGCCATTTGAGTAGTTCTTTCTAAAGTGTCAGCATTAGGTTTCAGAGCTGACACACTGAGATGGGTGTAGGCAGCTCATGCCTTTCTCAGCTACATTCCAGGCTGTCTGCAGACTCAGGCAGACGTCACTGTATGTGTTTAGGTTCAGTTGCCATCTTTAACAACTCATCAGGGCAATGTTTTATTTTCCTTCTTTCCACTCCTTTTTTTCCCCCCTTTTTTCTTTTTTTTCTTTTTTTTTGTTGTTTGTTTTTTACATTGAGAAATTTGATAGTGTCAAAGCTCAGTTCTAAGGACTCATCCACAAATTCCTTGATAGTCACCTTGACATCTATGGAACGTTTGAGGCAAAATCAACCTTTTATTTACACTCCAAAAATGCACCTAGGGTTGCAAACAGAGAACAGCAGACATTAAATATGCCAGCATATTGGTAACTAGGAATATGGTTTACTGGTGAACCTGGCAGTGTTAAGTTTACAGTTGGACTCAATGATCTTGAAGCAAGACCAACCTAAGTGATTCTGTAATTCTGTGATGTCCTATCGTTGCAAGTATATTCAGATTTGGGCCCTAAAGCTGCAATTCTGGTAAAAAACCAAAATAAAAACCAACATGCTTCCCCACAAGGAGGATCAATAAGCAAATAATAACATACTATATTCTGATGGCCCTACCTAAACCAAAAGACTCTCCTCAAATCCTTGCAAACACTGGGGTCCAGATCTGGGCTGGATCTTCCATGTCTGGGCTGAATCCAAGATCCTTAGGGCCATGCAAAGCTCTACTCCTCATGCTGAGAAAGTTCCACCTCAACATGAGGAAGAACTTTGCTGTAAAGGTTTCAAAGCACTTAAACAGGCTGCCCAGAGAGGTTGTGGAGTCTCCTTCTCTGGAGACTTCCAAGACCTGTCTGGATGTGTTACTATATGACCTGCCCTAGATTCTGTGGTCCTGCTCTGGCAGGGGATTTGGACTCAAATGATATCCAGAGGTCCCTTCCAACCCCTAACATTCTGTAATCCTGTGGTACTGACTCAAGGGAGGTCTGCAGGGAAGGCAGGATCAGGCACAGCTTGCAAGGACCAGGA
Source organism: Apaloderma vittatum (assembly GCF_000703405.1). Taxonomy (NCBI): domain Eukaryota; kingdom Metazoa; phylum Chordata; class Aves; order Trogoniformes; family Trogonidae; genus Apaloderma; species Apaloderma vittatum. The sequence continues at coordinate 21,402 of NW_009694387.1, forward strand.
TCTTTGTTGCCATGCTGGAAGGCAGAGTGCTAATTCTAAGCCTTGGTTGTCGTTGAACTCTGGCCGCACAGAGAACTGTTTGCTGTACCAAAGTGATTTTTATGCCTTGTTCATGCCCAGATGTCAGCTGATGGACATTCAACAGTTCTTGATGGCCCTATGGTTTCTCTGTCTTGCTTTTCACCCTACATGGCAACAGGGAAAGGCCAGGAACTGAGATATATAGAGGCTGAGTGGAGAGGGCTGCCGTAAGCACTGCCAGTGCAGGCTGGGAAAGGCTCAGGTGTGCAGAAGGATATGAACAAAATCCAATAAGCACTAATTTAAATCTCAGTTGACCCTACCTGCTCTTTTGCTGTGATACTTGGAATGATCACTTTCTTTTTCTTCCCGGGCACTGAGTGTAGAAGTGTTTAGAAGAATCTCAAACAGCTCAGCCTTTATTAGCACTACAGTTATCACTGTTATTGTTACCGTTTGCCTCCCAGCACGACTCAGAACAAAGGCTCCTGTTGTGCTGAGCGCTGTACAAATGCACTGGGAGAAAATAAACAAAGGCATGTTGACTTGCCTGAGTTCCCACACCATGACAGTGTCAGAGCTGGGAAGAGAAACTAAACCTCCAGTTCCCTCTTGCTTGGCCCAGAGAGGGCCAGTGCATGCCTTCATGCATTTTGAGCAAGACTTCTGAGTCATGCCTATACCATGCAGCTGGCTGTGAGCCTGTGCATACAAAGGACTGCTGGCTGCAACTTCAGCTCTGGTCCAGTTAGGCCATCCCCATGGAATGCTCACAAAGATTCCGTCCTTTCAGGTCTTCTGTGGCTCTTACCCAAACAGATTTTGATATGCTCCTTGCTGGCTTGGGAAGGTTGGATAACCCTGCAAAGTCTGCCTACATTAGCTGGAGCCAGGAGATTTGCTTTAGATTGTATTTCTCAGATTGTCTCATTCTTTCCTTCCCTGTTCTATCATGACTTTTGCATTGTTCAAGTGAAACGTTGACTTTTTTCCTCAGTCACAGCCTCCTCCCCAATCTTCTCCTGCCCTGATTTTTTCCACAGGTATTTCCCCCCCCCTCACTGTTCCTGAACACTCAAGTCCATGCACATTATCACTTAGCTTGCCAGCTCCGGGTGGGGTAAATACTGACAAAATGACCTTAGCCTTTCCAGAGGGCAAAGGTAAGGCAGAGGACTGCATCCATCTGCCCACAAAGGCAGAGCATCAAGGCTATCACTGCCTGGCACCAACCTTAGTCTGACAATCCCAGTCAAGGGGGCTTGATTTCTGAGTTCAACCAACAGCAAGAGAGCTTCATGGAAGTGACAATCGGAGGAGTGTCTTCTGAGAGAGAAACAAAGACAAGAACATCTAGACTGTATCATTTGTAAGTTCTTTGGGAACTGGTGCATGAACCCACGCTCCAGTGTGGTGCTGGCTGTGGGGGCGATGGAAATCAGAGAAAGGTTCAGGTAAGTACGTGCTGCATGCTCCCCTTCCCTGCCAGCAGCCCCATGTCCGTGGCTCAGCCCTGTCCTCTCTTCCATCAGCCGGACATCCCTGGGGCCCTGGAGTCTTTTTGCTAATCAGCCCATTTCCCCTGGCTCAGCCCCGGGAGGATGCAGTGCTCACAGGCTCTGAGGTGTCTCTATCACTGACTGTCAGGTGAAGCCCTCCCTAAGCACTCCAGTAGGCCTTTCTTTATTTATTTATAAAATTCCCCTGAGCCTACGAAGGTCGTTGGAACAAATTGGAGCTGACAGACATTAACTTGGAAAAAAGCCCATTGCACCACGATAAACTCTGTTTAAAGAGAAGCAAAAGTGCCAGGCAAGGAAGGAACAAGACGATGAGAGATTTGTCACTGTTACTGTAAGCTCAGGAGGTGAGACTGTCAGCTCTGGCCTCCCCTTCTCCCATTATGCACTATCACACATTCCAGCATTGATATTTCTGCTGCAGCAGCTCCTATCAGTGCGAGTGGGTTGAACTGGGATGTTATGCAAGGCTGCAGGGAGAGCCAGTGCCAAAGAGACCATGTAGGCAAATTAAATTGGTGGGCTATATTCGTGGTGAAGAGGAGAGGAAACCAAAGCCCAGAGATGAGGTGCTTCACCCTAGATCACAAAGGGACTCACCATCTGGGCTGCAGAGCAGCCTCAGACCATGAGTGTCCCCCTTCCAGTCCCCAGTCTTTGAGCCTGTTTTGCATCTGTCTGTGATCTCAGGTATCCATGCACCAGTGGGGAGATGACCATGGTTTTACACCTTGTTAGGTACCCAGCTGGGCGATATGGCACCAGCACAGCTCCAAGTCTGCCCTTCTCTGAGGGCACAAAGCAAGATGCCACAGCCTGGGCACTGATGTCTATCCTTTGAGGACCTGCATCACAGAGGTAACCTCGCCAAGCCATGGCCATTGCCAGCTCTTCTGTGAGGGGCTGGGAGGGTACCTTCACTTCAGCAAGCAGCCAGAAGAGCTTCCTGAGGGGCAGAGGGACATGGGAGAGGGAGAAATCAGATGTATCCATCTTAGTCCATACGACTGCTGATGAAACCTGTGCTCTGTCCAAAGATAGATCCTAATGCTTCTCATTCAATTTGCACATAGTTTCTTTATGCTTTGCTTAGTGTCCTTGAAACAAAGGCAATTGCCTTCTCCTCTCCTCTGGGCATCATGTGGGATCCAAGTGCCTTCAGGCCCCTGCAGAGCCACAAAAACCACCAATTGTTTTGGCAAGCCAGGATCAAATCTCGGAGAGGAGCAGGTCTGGGACTGTCACACTCATCTGGCCAGGGCTCCCTCTACTCCACAACCAGGTTAAGAAATGAACTTCTCCAACTGCAGATCAGCAAGCTCAGAAGTGGCAAGAAGTGACTAATATACCTTGCAGATAGGAACTGAGCCATCCTCTTCCTCATGCCTCTCTGTCTTAAGAGTCCCACAAAAATGAAGTATAGTCTTTGTGCTCGCTGAGCATTTGGGCAGATCAATCCAGGCCACTTACTAGGGATCCAGTGCAGTGAGCCCAGGTTCAGCACTGCTGGCCTTCTGCAATCAGCTAGGTTATAGATGGAGTCATAGAGTCATAGGAACATTCGGGTTGGAAAAGACCCTTGGAATCAAGTTCAACTTAGAACTCTACTTCACAGAGCCACACCTAAACCATATCCCACAACACTACATCTAAATGACAGATAGTGACTGGCTAACTTGGCTGATAAATTAGAGGTGTCTTGACATGGTCACTACAGCAGCTGTCACCACCTAGACAAAACTGTCAGCTTTACAAGACCTGTTCCTAACCAATACCCCTCAAGATCAAGAGTGGTCCCAACTTCTGGGAGGACTGAGTGGCTGGGGGGGGAGCCCAGTCCATGCACCCAGCCGTGAAGATCATCAGGAAGGTCTCTGCTGCTCACACCTGGCCCTGTGCCCAGCACAGATCCATGTCAGGAAGAGGTAAGGCAGGGCTCTTCACCAGGTTCTTGTACAGCACGCAGCTACAGCTTAGCAAACTCTCCAAAATCACCACCAGCTCTGGGTGCAGTCCCTCTGCAGCAGTGGCATAAATAGATTGGACAATTTACTATGCCTGAGAGATTTCCAGTCTCAACTGGATGTTCCCGATCCACAATGACCTTTGATCTATGATAGTGTTAACCTCAACTTTCTGCGTTTGGGCTCCGTGCCCAGCTTTATAGTTAAGCGTTACAGCAATGTCTTTCCCACTGCCCAGTTCTCTCTTGGAAACAAAGATCGCATTTCTGCAATGCCGCAGTTAGACCTGTTTGACCTTTCCCTGTCATGTGGATGCCCAAACAAGTTAGAGGGAACTCAGCAGAGATGGGCAGTGTCCTTGCACTGCAGAGACAGCCAATCTAGCTGCTTGCCTGCACTGTTCCACCTACCACCTCCTCAAGGCTTCCTCTCCAGCTGTGCCTGCACCCACAGTCGAGGTCAGTTTTATGTTTTCCCTCCAACTGGTATCTGCTGACCGTCCACACTGCAAATCCCACTGCTCAAACCCAAATGACCCATTCAGCCAGCCCCAGGTGATCTCTGGCTGTGAGACCTGCTTCACCCCACACTGACCTTCAGAGCCACCTCCCTCTGCTTTGCCATGACTTTAGAAATCTCTTGAGCATGAAAGCCCTGAGCACAGAGAGTACACCAGGATAGTTCTGCCTCAAAATCCCATGTTCCTCGCATCACACCCCTACTGAAGCCTCTTTCTTCTGAACCAAACTGTTGGGATTATGCACCTCAGTCTTGCATAAAAAAAAGGCATCTAGTTCTCTGTGTGAGTCTGTACTCTGCTTCTCAGATAGGATGATAGGTCTGGCTCTGTTTGCTTTCAGCTTTTTTGGCTTAATGGCAATCTTTCACTAGATACATGGGACACAGAGTCCCGGTCTTGCTTAGGGCTGACGTTTCTGATCTGTAGGTAGAAGCAGCTGCAAATGGTAGCTCTGTTACTGCTCCTGAACCTTGGCTAAAAAATAGTCACAGCAGCAAGCAGAACTAGTCAAAGCGTTGAGCAAATGTTGTAGAAGTGTTTCAATTTGAATGTAATTTCTATGCAGTAGAATTGCAATGGGATTTCCCGCAGAACATGTGTAGGAATTAAAAGCTCTTTTTCTAACAGATTCCTTCAGTTTTCTAAAGCATGTTTTATAGCTATTATTTTGGAAGTATTTTTCTCCCCCTATATGAAGCCTCTTCAGTCAACTTAGGTTACAGATATGAGTTTTAAAACTGGGGAGCAATGTGATGGGAAACAGAGTATGTTTCTATTGATGGCAATTCTTCATGCAGATTCAACCTTTGGGGAAGAGGAAGGTTGTTCTGTAACCAAAAAATTCTCTTGCCAAAAATGTTGCCCTGGTAACTGAGGTTGTAGAGAGGAGCCTGGATCTTTATGCTACCCATTAAAGGGAATCTGACTCTGGAGAGCAAGAAGTGGACCCTGGAGACCTGGCTGGTGGGGGCTGAGAGGGGCTGGAGATGTTGGAAATGCCTGTGTGGGGATGGGAGAGGGAAGTGTGAGATGAAGAGGCCAAGGGCAGTGACTGCAGGATGAGACCCATAAGGGCTCGGGGAATTTGAGAGGCTGGTGGGGCAGAGAGGATGTGGGAGGCAGCAAAACTGGCTGGTGGGGCTTGGCAGCATCATTAATGCATGTGGGTCTCATGGAATACCTTCCCCAAGATGCAATGATATTTCGAGATTCCCCTGGTGCAAATACGTTCTGCCCTTTGCTGCAGCAAAGATAATTTTCCCAGCAACCCCTTTCCTTATCTGCTCACTACAAGTCATCCCACAGAGGACTTCAGCCCCAGCTTCCTGGCCCCATCAACCCCGACCCTGCTGGTAATGAGGGGGCCGTGTGGTCTGCCTTTCCTGCACTCCTGCACTTCCCGCTGGATCCCAGCAACAAGTTTAATTGGAAAAAAACAAGGCTGACTTGAAGGCAAGGCAAGGAGGCAGGGAGAGCCTGTGCCAGCTGACACCGTGATCGATTACCTGGAACTCCACCTGACACTGAAATTAGGGTTTTTTAATGATAGGCCGACTCTCCCTGGATGTGAAATTCAAATGATCTCCAAAGCTTCCCTGCGACCATCACTCGCTGCACGCAGTGGTACACGCCACATGCAGGTACTTTGTCTCTGTCACTGCTGAAAGGACATTGTTATTACCAACAACTCTTTGTATTAACCAGTCTCCTACCTAATAGACAACACTTTACGTTCTGCACCGTTACCCAGTCAGGGCTGCTGTGTGCCTGAGAGACACATGCTTCCCCGCTCCTGGCTTCCCAGGGGCAACGGAAAGCCAGTGCTTAAAAAGAGACACCAAAATGGAGGGTGCACACACACCTTGCCCCCCTCACCATCACCCAGCTCTCCTTCTGGGGGGTGATTTTCCTTGGTGCTGCCTGTCTCAGCTGCAGGGCTGTAGCACAAACTGTTGGGGCAGAGGGTGGCCGTGCTGGGACATGCCAAAGTGCCTGGGAAGCAGGCAGTTGCCTAAGTTTCCTTCAGATGAGAGAGAGGAATTTTTCCTTCCACTGACACCTTTTCCATCCAAGCGTAAACCTGGGTGAGGCAATACTCCAGACAGTTTTCTCCATCATCATCCTGCTTGGTGAGCCATCAAGGAAGTGTGTGCTGGGCTGGTACCCTCCCATGCCCAGACAGGATGGAAGAAAATCCACCCCCTCCCAGGGTCTGCCCTGTTGCTGAACCCTGGTGTATCTCAAAGCATTTGCACCTGTGTGGAGGGATTGTCACTGCTGGTGGAGGTTGACTCCCAAGATATTGCTCCCACCTTTCTTCTATCAACTCTTGAAGACTTCTGCCTGGCCCTTGGGAAGGTAGAGGGAAGGTGATTGGTGTGACTGAGAGAGGAGACCACGGGCTGTTCTGTGGCCATTACCTGGGCATATAGACAGTCTATTTTCATGGGAGATGCCAAGAAGAAGGACCTTTTTTTGTTTCCTGCTGATCAAGGAGGAAAAGGAGAAGATGGAAAAAAAATAGAGAGGAAACAAAATTTGAAATAATATAAATGCAGCAGAGACAACAATAGCCTGTAAACCACCATGTATTAAGTGGGATTTCCTACATCTCATTGCAGTATTAAAGAAGATTTGGAACACCACATGGAGAGAAGATTTCTTAGCCCAGACAGTAATTTTGCTCTGGTTGTCGAGTCCTTTAAGAGCACTAGGAAAGGCATCATCACCAAAGGGAACCTTTGACCATATCACAAGCTGCCGACAGGAGAGAACACAGGTTCTGGGTGATGGCAATGCTGAAAAGAGAAGGAAATGGTCCTGCCTCCAAAAATGTTCACTGCTAGTTCTGATTTCCCCCCATGTGAGGCATTGTGAGGAGGTTAGATGGGGACACCAACTGTTTCCAGCTCCAGCAGGAAAAATTTGGGCAATTTTGAGAAAAGCTGGGCACACATGGGTCTGGGCAGGACTGCAGGAAGCTATAATTCAGACCTTCTGGCTTGCTTCACCAAGTGAAACCCTGGGCGATGACACTGACATTTTTCACAGGCTGACCACTGCAATGCCCAATTCTTCCTTCAGTTAGGTACCAGCACTGGTGTATTTAACAGTATAACCTAAGCAACCCTCAGTTTCCTTCTGGTTAAGAGATGCTTCGTGTATTTGATAACACATGGATATTGGCAATGAGGAAAATCGTATCTTCTGTCTGTGCCTCAACTCTCTCCATTTTATCTATATTACATTTCCTCAAGTGGATGCTCAGCACCAAGCACCTCGTGGCTGCAATCTCAGCTGCCCTCTGTGGCCATCCCTCGGGACAGGTGTTCAACCAACTCCAGCACCTGTAGTCTGGCAGGGGATCAGTGGCAGAGCTGGTGTTTGTTATCTGAGGTTGTGTGGTGGTGTGAGAGGTGTTGGGAGAGCAGTGTCATGCTTTGCTGGTGCACGGCATGCCTTTGCCCTGTACCACCCCCCACCAGCTCAGTACAGGCACCGGTGCCCTCGGTAGCCCGTGCTGGTTGTCCTCCGAGCAAGGTCCCCCTGGGAGCTGAGCAGAAAGGGGACGCATGCGGACAATGTTCCCTGCTTTCCTCCATCGCCCGGTGAGCAGCCCCTAATCTGAGGGGCGTGTCAGTATTAATGCCTTTAATAACGATGGATCAGATTGTATGAAGAGTTTTAATTGATGTCTATATCCCTGGAAACATAAAAACAGCCATGCAAACGTCTTACCACTATTATTTTATCAAAGGTTTTGACGTGGCTGCTGCATAGGAGATGTCAGGGAAAAAATTCATGTCTGCAAGGCACAAACAGGCGAAGTAATGGGACATAAATCAAAAACAGTGAAAGGGGAAAGTGGTTAGTCACAAGATCATAGAGTTTTCACTACAAGGGAGAGCAGTGAATTCTCAATACAGACAACAGAATTCATTCATTCTCTAGTGCTGTCAGCCCTTTCTCCTCTCCTGGTCCTCACTGCACCCCCCTGCCTCTGCCCCCAGGATACACTGTCCTGGGCAAGGGCTGACCATCTTGGAGGTGCCTGTCTGATCATGTCAGTACAAGACATTTCTCTTCCTTGTCCCCTCCTACTGGTACAGAAGGCATAGAAACTTAACCCAAAAGCAGAGTTGCAAATAGCACCCCATTTTCTTTGGCTGGTCAAGAGTATAATTAACCTTTTAGCAGATCTGCTTAGCTTACATCACTCGGTGGTGTATGAACACACATGTAAGTATAGCTTCTATTACAGAGGGGACAAAAGGGAGTGATACATTTAGTCCAGGCTGGTGGCAAAGAGGAGGAAGGAAAACATGACTTCAGTTCACCTTGTTTTTCCTGGAGTAATCTGGGACACTGCCGTGCAGTGCCACCAGAAGACCAGTTGCAGACCTGTTGCTTCTCAGTGACTGCCTCTGACCTTCAGGGCACAGGGATGGCTGGGACCCTGTTGATGGCTCGTGGCACTGTTTGACCACATTGTTCCCTTTCCACAACCAGAGCCCTACAAAGCCCAGCCAGTGGATGATGGCAACCAAGTACCACCTGTGAGACCCCCACAAGTTGATCCTGCACTGATGCCTTGCAAATACTTTATTTCTCCTAGCCAGTGTCCCACAGGGTTGTTCTGTGATGGGAAGTCGTTCAGACTGGCCAGCAGCTGGGAAGGCATGAATACAGTGTGAGAAGCAACTACCTTTTCCAGGGCACTGCTGAGAGGAACCTTGCAGCATGGCTTCCTTGTCCAGTTGCTTGGGTTGAAAATGTAAAAACCTGGAGGGGATGTAAGGTGGAAGGAAGAGAGGAAGGGAGGAGAGGATGAAAAGGAGGAAAAACTGGTGGATAAAAAGAAATTTGAAAAAAAGTAAGTGAAATATTCAAACTGGAAAGTGATATTACAGAAAACTGCAGGGAACACGCTTGAGTGCATTCAAATTTATTCAAACTCTGCGTCTGACATTGATGAATGCAACAGCTTTTTCCACAATATGTAGAGCGCACAGGGCATTTAGGATTGCAGCATCCCTTTCACTGCAGCTGTCTGGGGGCCTGTTTGAGCGCTGTGGAGACCCATACTCTGGGCCCTGGCATGCCCCCTTAAAGAAGAGGCCAGGAAGCCATTTGGGAAGGAAGAGAAAAACAAACAAAAAAGAAGAATTTCAGCAAAAGATCAGGGAGAAGAGATTTCATGACTAATCCAACCTTACTGTGCATGAGGTCTTTATCTTCGTGGCAGGACCCAGTTTCTCCTCCAGCAGTGGTGCAAAGTGCTTCCCAACACGTAGTCCTCTGTAGCGGAGGGATTGCATTGGGACACACAGACAAGTCATTGCCTTTCTGTAGGTCCTATAAAAACATTACCTTCCTTCCTGGCAACAAGCCTCAGTACAAATCTGCTCTGTGAGCAAAGACTTCAAGCTCCTCTTCTCTTTGGCTCCAGTGGCAAAAGGATCTTGCAGCTCTGGCCCAACGTAAGACAATGAACCAGTCATCTTCCTGCAGGGAGCACTCTTGCACCCTCTTTGCATGATGCAGGGGCAGGCTGGCACCCCAAGCATGACTTCCACATTTTCCTCCAATTTCTCCTCCTCTTGCCTGGGAAGCATAGCAGCTTTTAGGAATAACGGGATACAGAAGAGCTTGAGTAAACAACCACCTGTGACTGTTTATCTATAGATTTCATGCTTGCAGGGTTCTTTTGGGAAGAGGATGGATAGAGCTGTATTTCTGAAGGATACTCAAGAAAAGCATTGCAAAGTAGATGTTGAACTCCCACTTTCTCTTCCCCTGCTCTGTCTGGACAGCGCACATCATGGATACTTTAGACAACCTCAGATAATTATTTTTTTTTCCCATGTCCAAGGCTTTTATACCTTCAAGCTGGAAAGGGTATGATGTCTATGACATAGGAGACCTGAGTTCAACTCCTAGATCCACAGTAAACTCCCTGTGTGGTTTGGGACATGTCACGTCAGCATTGGAGACTAAATTCCCCATGTGATGTAAGAACAAGTAAAGCAGCCTGGTGTTTAAACAAGAGATATTTTTACAGTGCTGTCACTGCAGGCTCTCACATTTCCCAGTGTCTTTCTCCTATTATGCTATATATAATGCTTATAATTTCTGATTTAGACTGTTTTGCCTTCTCCTGTCCGAAGAACTAGCACGGAGATCCAACTCAACTCTAACAGTCTGCCTACCAGGGCACCCACATAGGAGAGGAATGAGTGGGTCACTTTGTGGATCAGCACCAAATGGCAGGGACCATCCTGGTGTGTGCTGAGGTGACATTTTCCCCCAGAGCCATGGCTAGACCTACTTGGAGAGTGTGGGAGCAAGACTAGAGCCCCACCAAGGGTTAGCATGTGGGATCTTCACTTTTGTCATGTTGTAGAGATGGTCTGGACAGAAATGGTGGTGGTGGAGTTGTGCTTCAGGAACACGAGTGTGACGAGTTTCGTAGAGGGACCCTGGTTCATGCAAGGTAATGAAGGAGTCAAAATTTGAACGTATTTCCTTAGAGCTCAGCTTTTCTTTGGCCCATTGCTTCTAGCAAGGAGCATTTTTAAGTCTTTACAAAGACCTTTGGTGGCTGTTCAGGCTGCTCTCAGAAAGCCATTTAGCCCAAGGCTGAACAGTCAGAAGGAGACTCAGTTTGTCCAACAAGTAACACACAAGAAAGTCCACTATGTCCCAGCAGCGGGAGATCCTCATAGCACCTCTCTCGTGGTGGCCTCAGGAAATGCACAAGCTGCCTTGCCCTGTATGCTGGAAAGGAAGGACCAGGAAGGCCACCTCTCCCCAACTCCACCACTGATCTGTCCACAGATGGGCTGGGAAGGCACTGCTGGCCTGGCATCCTGCTCGTGAGGGCCGATAAATGGTTTGGGGAAGGGATGTGTGCCATGGCCTGACAGGAGAACTGAGAGCTTCTTCCTCTTGCTCTCTCTATTTTTCTCTTTAGATCGTCGTCATGGTGTAAACAAACAAGCTAAACTCTATGAGATTTACAGTGCCCAGCTTCGGTGGCTTCCAGTGCGGCGCAGTGAGATATTTCTGTACAGGCAGGCTAAGCACTTTCCATTTTATACCTCAGCGGCTTTATAGCATCTTAAGGATTTCTGTGCATGCCTGGCTTCACTCAGAGGGAAAAAAATCAAGCTTGTAAATAAATACTAAATATATATGAACAAAAAAGACAGAGGGAAGAGAGAGGGACACACACACACGCGCACGCACAGGCACACACACTTACCCACACTGGCAGAGGGAAGCAGAGAGGGGATGCAGAGATAGAGGGGGCTGAATGGAGAGACAAGAGATAAAAAAGAAAGAGCCAGCTGAGCAGCAAGCTGAGGACAGGCTCTTCTCCACCACAGCCAGATGGAAACAAAATAAGCCAGAGCGAGCAGCTCTGCAGCAATTTGGGGAATATTAATTTCCCATCGGGCCAGGTTAATGGCTGTGCCTGAGGTGAAGCTGAAATGGCAGGGGAAGGCTCTGCTCTGTTACTGGTCCCTCAGCCAAACTGAGGCACCCCCTCTAGGCTGTTACCCAGGTACTGTGCCCCCTCCTCATTCTGCCTCTCTGCCATTTGACAGATGTTCTCTGCAGCCAGGTCTGTGCTTGACCCCAAACCAGCAGTGAGCTCCCGGCAGTGGGGGCTGCCCCTGGCTCTGTGGGACTCCAGTGCCAGCAGCTCCCAGGCAGAGCCACCCAGTCCAGCAGAAACCAGACCTGAGGTTTTCTTTCCTCCCGTTTTCGTGAGTAGCCAGATTTTCTCTCTCCAGCCCCTTATCTATCTCATCGGTGACAGGAGGACAGAAATACAGCCTGTGGCCTGAAGCAGAGCCCCAGTCTGGGAATACTAGACCCCCACTCTATATCTTTGCTGTCTCTGATATCAGCAGCCTTTTCCTTGGGCCCTTGCTGCCCAGTGAGCTCTTAGAAACGAGCAACAAGAAAAGATTTTTGCGCTTTATGTTTTCTTCTGATGTTAACAAAAACCATGTAATCCTCACTTGGTATCTTTCACCTGCCCTTCTAGTGTGGAAAACAAGCCTGAGGACCGGCTGCACGTGGCAGTACGCAGCAGGACACGTCTCCCATAGGATCCTTCCTCGCTCCCAGCACTTACCACTGTCTACACAGTCCTAATAAGTGAAGGTAAGTCTCCTCTATGCTTTCCAGATCTTGCTGCACCATTTAGGGATAGGTCAAGGAAAGGGAGAAGCGACTTGACAGCGGTGATGCAAGAAAGAGGTGCTGGAGGTGGGAGCCAAAGTTTGACTTCTATAGACCTGCTAATCTGTCATCCAGGGGGACCACACCACACAGCGTGTGAAATGCAAGCTGACAGCCAGTGGATTTAATAGAGCTGTTGCAGTTCTGTGTGGCAAATAGCAGCCTTCATCCAAATCTGAAGACGGTCACCCTCGCAGCCTGGCTGAGCTGGGCTGGTGAAGCCCTGGGAGGAAGGAACACAGGCAGAACTTTTTCATACAAACAAGTCCAGCATGGCTTTTCCTTCACCCGTTTTGTGTGGTTTCCATTCCTTTACTCCTGGCACACGCTGACATTGCCCGATGAGGCCAGGGTACCTTATCACAGCAGGAGGTCTGCATGCCCTACCTTTTAATCAGGCTGCTACTAATACAAGCATCCACTACAGACCAAACACATGCTTTTGAGTAGCAAAAACCTGTGCCCACAATATGCAGTGGGGTGTACAGCCCTGCTGACGTGATGTGGAGGTGGCACGGGTGCTGAGGAGCTCAGTCCACCCTGCCTCAGGGAAAAAGCTGCCTGCCACGCAGCCAAGGCAGGCAAACACCCACAGCTCCCCGGCTTTCCCTCTCAGGGTCTGCACCAGGAAGTGTTGCTTGTGAGACCACCTGAAGTCACTGGGCCCAATTCTGGTCTTTGCATTGAGTGAAAATTCCTGAGCAAGGCTCTACTGGGTGATCAACCACAGGCCTGAGCGTGGCTCGCTCCATCTCCATGTGTGAGCCATCCTTGCTCTTCTCGTGACACTGGCTCCTTGCTGCTGGCCTCCTGCCCGGAGCAGAGGGGCTCCTGAGCCCGGGGAAGGGACCATCTCCCCTTGGGTCACTGACAATTTCTCACCATTCTTTCTGTGCCCGGGACTCGCTTCCCCTTCTCAGATATTAAGTATTCAAACCTCATTTACATCCTTATTTTTCAATTTGCTGCCACAGTAGTTTAATTTATTCTATATAATTTCTTTTTCTGAGGGGACATTAATCATTGCCCTGTGCTTTTTGGCGCCTGTGGGATATGTGTGTGTTTTTTTTAAATCAATAAAATAAAGCAACCTTCCTTCCCTCTACCCAACCCCCACACTCCTTCCCACCCTCATCATGTCCCTTTGCTAGAGGAGAGAAATATAATTTCTCTCACTGTTTTTTTTTTTACCCCCATTGTTTCCTTCATTTTCAGCCCCAACAGATTAACTTGTCTTTTTTATTTCTGATGAAATGCTGTGTGAATAGGGTGGCTGGGAGGGGAGGACTCCTGTCTGGGGCTGCTCGCTGTGTCACTTGAAGGGTGGGTTTTGGAT